>NW_025765342.1:0-195861 GCF_003918875.1 Haliotis rubra
CCCGCACGCGGCAAAACGCACGTCAACTTTATGCCCCACCCGGTTAATACGCAGCATTTCATCACGGTCCTCCCAACCCGGGCCACAGGCCCGCCTACACCACCCGGATTGCGCCGCCTGCCCGCCACGCATGCCGGGATTCATGCGCTTCTGCCCACGATGGAGATCGTCAGCCAGCAGACTGCTTTACGTTTATGGAATCCAGCATGCAGCGAGTAGGTACCAATCGGGTGAGCAGATATCGCGGCTGAAGGAGATCGCCCGTGAGGAAATTGCGAGGAAGCTCCTGGCATTGATACCTTCGGGTGAAAGAGCGAAAGGATTATTATTTCATCGATTTCAACGTATTTCAGTATTCGACGGGTGACGGCCGTAAGCATCTTTGCAACATCTGCGTACATACGCGTTGAGTTAGATGTTCAGTTCTTCGGCGACAGGAATAACTCTTTCTGACGACGCCCGCTGCTTCGCTGAATTGTTCAACAGCGCTCAATCAATATTAGCGACAAACAGCGATGCTCCGAAGTGAGTCGATTCACTTCACTCGACGCCAGTAGTTCGACCGTATCGACGCATCAGCACATTAAAACTATAACATACCTGGTCATCTTTTCCAGTCCAGACTGATTAGAATAGAGGGGTCGTCGGTGAAAGGCGGCAACGCATATCGATGACGGCATCAACGCGGGTTAGGAGCAGTTCACCGGTTGAACAAAACGACAACTGGCCATCGTGCTGAAACCAATCGCCAACGATTTTACCTCGTCATCACCGCGAACCACGCCGCCATCAGCGCAGCTTTCGACCGTTCACCGCATGGAAATCAGATGACGAACGCCGAAGATTCCGACACCAATCCCGATATCGTCGTTTCAGTTCCGGATCCGCATATCGTCCGTTTGAAGTTTAAAGCTCGCAGTTTTGCAATTTCGTTCATGATCATTAATTTTGGTAGACAGGATATCGAACAGGGTGTCCAGCCGTATTAAACCAAACGCACGTTATAGGTATTCTTCTGGTTTTCACCATGACAATCACCGAATTCATCGTAGATGTCATGTTGTCGCGACGATGATCGGGAATGCATCAGTAAAAGTATGTCCGGGTTTAAAAGTTAACGTCCGAATGTTCCGGTTTTGACTGGCGCAGTAGAACGCTTCTCATAGCAAATGGCGCGTATATCGAAGGTACCAGTCCTTTCACGCTTCCGTACCGATAATAGCGTCCGTAGTCGAAATTAGGGATCCGCTGAAGTTCCTTCACGGATTTTCGCCGACGTTAGGGACGCCAGATTGCCACAATTATTAACACGATCCGAAATATCGGCTGCCTGGTGAAAGAACCAACAATCATTGCTCATCAAGCGGCTCGGCCCTGCTCAACCGTCCCTCGATGTCTTTGCTGATGTTCCGTGCTGTCATTGCACCGATGCTGGCGTTTAACGCAGTAGTATTATAACTTATCAAAGATGATGTTTCGCCATCGTTCCCTTTACAAAGTAACCACCGCACCCGGGCCGAGAAGCAGGGCCCTACAGCTTTCCGGGTCCCAGAGAAGGCCGGCATCGGTAAATAAAGTCGATAACGCACGATAATGATGGGGTAGTTTAGCAACGCCCCATATTTCCGCTCTTCGTTTCAGAGCCCAATCAAAGTTTGGGGAGGAAGTCCTCCGCGTAAATAACGATCTCTGTTGTTCAGTGTTTGATCTTCAGTAGGTCGGATGTTATTTATTGTCTGGTATGCCGGTAGGGTGGCACTATATGGTTACATCGGAACATACCCAGATATGTACAAAGCAGATTATCCGTCACGTAACGACGAATAAGCTCGACTGACCGCATGTTTGATGCGTTGATTTATTCAGTTAGCCAGTACCGAAAGAAGAGGTAGATGGCGGTGCCCAAAACCGTTTCGGAAAAGGAAGGCAGTGGAAGTCACCGGCAAGTCCATGATTTAAAGATGTTGCCACCGACGCGAAATACTCCGACAAAGTGTCAACAATCATCCGTCAAAAATACAGTTCGGCGGTGGACAGCATCATTATTTCGCCGTCAGCGGAAACGCTTCAGCCGAATCGAGAGTTGAGTTGAAAGTAAACCCACGGGCCGCAGATTCCCCGACGAAGGTGACGCCATCGATGCCGATTACCAGCCGGAGTTAAAGTACCACGCCAATGACGCAACACGCCGTTCAATATGGTAGAATGAATGCCACCCAATTTACATCAGTCGGAAGTTCTATCAGTTGCCGCTCATTTCTTTCATCAGATCGTCGCTCATAAACGCCGAAACGATGGTTAATTTACGCCAGGGACAATACAGCTGATCGGTATCTTCGAATTCGTATTAAAGTCATGAGCATTCGCCGTTTGTCTTCGTTCACCAATTTTGCTGATTTGCAGCCGCGGCCTTCCAGATCTTTGTCCCACCGCGCCCACAATATTCTGCGATATGTTCATTGCGGTTTATGTTGATGAGCCATGGTCAGTAGAATTATCCCGATTGGTATAATCGCGATACGTCGGTATCGTCGAAATTTTCGGCGTTATAACTATTAGTTGGTCGCCCGGGGATACCTGCGGCAGTCAGTGTAATTTGAATGACGGCGATGATGCATGATCTTCACTTCAGTATACGCATCTCAAACACCCCTCGGGAGCAGCTTGAAGGGGCCAGATCGAATGAATTCCATGTATAATCTTCGCATTCGAGTTGGCGACAAGTCGAAACCAATCGCCGCCTTCTACGTATACGCTGTCGCTTGAACAATAGATCGGGTTGAAGAGACATTTATAAAGCAGCATGACCCTCATTTGAACGATGCATTTCTTTCTTATGCGCCAGCCAATGAAAATGTCAATCGCATACGATCAGTATATGCATGAATGTTGTCGATATGTCGTATTGTTGTTGTACTTTTCGCCTGATGCATACCGAAACTTTGAATTTACGCAGTATTCAATTAAGCGACAATTAATGTCTCGAAATTCCCCGCTAACACGCAGACGGATGTTCGACGCTGAAGCGCTACTATCCATATTCTTCCAAATCTGAAAGAAAGCCTTCGTCATCTTCACGTGAACGGAACAGAGTTAATTTCGGTTTACGTCATTCAATAGTCGTTATCGCGCCAGAATATACCGCACTTCGCTGACGCCCGCTATCACGAATATATGCAGCGGAACGATACCCTTAACGAAACGTTATCGTCATCAAAGTCGACAACGCACGGTGGTGAAGAGACTTCTGGCAGTATGAATCGCCAGTTCTTTGCCCGTCAGCCAGCAACGGTTTCAAAGAAGTGAGTAGTTGCTTCCGCTTCCACGATAAGATCGCATAATAATATTACTTATAAACAGGGCACGATACCGGTGATTATAACGTCATCTGGCAATGTTGTTTTAACATTATCAATACACAAGAATTATAACGTTCATCAGCCTCTTCCTTCTTCCAGCCTGCCATACGCACGTCATTCTTTGAAGGCGTTTCACGTAGACCTTTAGAACTTACCAGACTCTTTGATTCTACGCGATTCATCGAGTTGAGGTGACGTCATCATGCGTTGTTCAACGTCGTTATCGGTGCGCACGCCGGAATCGAAAGGCCGGTCGGAATCGTGCGAGCCGATCGAGTGCACCACGCATGGCTATCTGGACTAGGCAAAGCTGTAATAATTAAAAGTTGGTACCAGGCCGGGGATAATGGTTTATTTCTCATAGATATTACGTGATATTCAAAAATAGTCCCATTTCGATGCAGGACAAGCTATTACCGTGATGGAATGGAAAGCCTGCAACATGTCGCGATAGCATACCTATGGTGACAGTTTTGCAACAAGAGATAGGAGTAAACATAAGCCCAAAGAAATATGCAATTCCGATCAAATAGCGCATTGATATGGCATTTCACTTTTGGATGATAAAAAGTCATTGCGACCACTTCGTCAACACGATCTCTAAGAGGAATTGCGATTGTTGAAAGCGTGCCGCGCAATGCGTTAACACCGGCATTGCACGCATCGTAAATGTAATGGCTCGTAAATTTAAGGCAATTATATTGCAATGTAATACCGAGGAAAACAAGCGGGTCATGATGACGACAGAATACGGCCCTTGCTGCATTTACTTTATATTTACATGCATAGATACGACCAGGCAGAACTTTCGATGGCGTTGTGTCACCGACACCCGAATATATCATTAATACGAGTGATATACGATACCCCATGCTGGCAGATGTCATGGCGTTTCTTCGATTCGTGCCCATCTCCAGTCTTCATAGCCGCCCTCTTCACGGCTTCAGGATGTTAATTACAATCACCTTCGGCTGTTTGCCGTGGTTACCATAGAAGAGATCAGGAATAATTAAGCGATAGGTGTTGAGAGGCTGCCAGGAGAAGTCGTAGAAGGAATGGGATGTTGTTGCCGTAGTTTAGGTAGATCAGGGACTATTTGATGGCGAGGAGTGCATTGAGCACGGAAGAAAGCAGCGTTGCGGCCAGTAGACGTATCGCATTGATAGTTGAGCAGAGGGTGAATGTTAAGTTGAGGAGGATAGAATAGCATTTAGATTTCCGTATCACTCGTCGATATGTCAGTATAAACTTTTCTGAAATATTGCAAAACCGTATAGACGTTCTGTTAAGCAGATGCATTCGTTCCACCAACCCTCCAGCGCCAAGACTTCAAGCACCTATAATCGAAGCATATCGACAGGTGATACACAGTTCACGCAACGCGTCAAATCCACAGATACAACGTTCAAAGCATCAACTTCCAGTACAACATCTTCTAAAAATTATAACTGACACATATAATTATTGCGGTGATGCCACAGTCTACTACAAACACGCGCCAACGGCAAATAAACTACAGGCGCATAAATAACAACGACCGTCAGCATCAACCTCCAGTACAACACCTTCAGCACTCATAACTGACAGGCATACCGGTATCTACCGACGCGCAAATAACATCTGCCAGCAGCAACCCCAACGACTCACGACCGCCAAACTACAAACTAATGACTACAAATCCACAATTTCAAATAACGACCGTTACATCAACTCAGTACGATACCTTCAGCACCTAACTGATATATCGACAGGTGATAAATTTTGCCAGTCTACTGCAAACACGGCAACAAATGATCGCGAAATCCACCAAATCCATACCAATGACCGTTACAATCAACCTCCAGTACAACACCTTCAGCACCATACCTGACATATCGACAGGATAATTACTACAGTCTACCGCCACAAACACGGCAAATAACCATCTACAGCAGCCAACCCCCAATGACCTACGTTCGCCAACCACGACCACGACGACTACACTAACGACTTTCACTTCGTACAACCCTTTTCCAGTGCGCAAAATGGTGGAGGTGCCCGTTTACGTAAGGACTTCATCCTTCCTCGATACCAAACAAGTGCAGCATGGCGCTGTCGATACAGAAGGAACTGGTGGAGATTAAGACTTTGAGCAAGTCTGTCCAGAAGAAGAAGAGCACTAAAGACCAACGGTCTTCCTCTACCAACATGGGTTCGGCCATATCACTCATGCGTATTATATTCGGAGCAAAGTACGCGTCAGACGTGGTCAGTGTGACACAGCCATACAGCCACATCAAGGGAACGTGTGGATACCGCGGTATTGTTCATCAGCATCGATATACACGCATACAACAATATAAGGTATATGATACCGCGTACGTACCCGTCAGCATCAGATATACAACATAAGGGGCCGATACTCATGGTATTGTACTCCGTCAATATCAGTCATGGGTTCAATTACTTTGAAATGTTAAATTGAATTACAATTACTTTTAATTTCCCCACCATAAATTACAAGCAATTACAAATATAATTACACCTTTCTAAATCATATTTAATTAATTAAATTTCATACAATTCTCATTACATTACCAATGCAACAATTATGCATTACAAATTACTTTGTTAAAAACACAAAAACAACAACATACTCTACCCTTTAATCAACATGTCTGATGTTAAAAAGATGGTCACTTCAAACTGATTCATATTTTGTCATCGCAGAAAACGACGGTATTCAATGACACGCACTTGCATTTTGCATGTTTCACTTTGCGATCAAATACACACCTCTATCATCCTTTGCTGCAAAAACACTTTGTCCACCACTGTTACCTTAGGTACCGCTGTATCATGACATCAATACAGGCCCATATTTTCAATATATAATCAGCCGGTCTCCACCGACATAATCCACATTAACATACTCAATGGATTTGTCAACTTGGATTTTATGGCTTACATACCTTCATGATTATAAGCAGGACTACAGTTCAGTAAGATTTTGAATATCATATCCTATGAGAAATAAACAAAGAGGCCATTTTACAGGAACTTGACCAGGCAATCGTTAATCCCCCATTACCCTCAACAAATACCAACAGTAGTGTGCAACGTCACCCTGATCATTTTCATGGCGGCGCCCATAGGGCGCGGGCTTATGGATCAGTCACTTCCGGTCAGAGATCATCCGTCCTGGTTCCAGGCTCTGGTTCCGGTGGGTGCGCGCATCGCGATGACGTGTCACGACCTGGTTCCAAAAGCGCACATGACGATGACGTCACCTCCGGCCAAGATGGACGCGTTTCATGATGGCGCCCCATCTGATCGCGGTGATCCTGATTCCTCGCGGATCTCGCGAGCGTGACGCCTTCTTCAAGATGGCGGTTCGACGAGCGCGACGCGATTTCGGACGGAGGGAAGGGAAGGGAAGGAGAGGAAACAGGGAGAGGGAACGGAGGGAGAGAGGTGAGGCGGACAATGATGGCGTGGCTAGACAAGTGTTAGTGTGTGTGTGGTTGTCAGCGATTGATGGAGCATTCTTCGAGCTAATAGGCACCCTGAAAAAGGGCCGTTGGTATGAATGTGGGGTAGAGATCACCGAGTATCTAGGGTGGTGATGGTGGTGCAATTGGAGGCACTGCTACTGAACTATGGCTCCACAAACCCAAGATGCTGAAGTAGAGTACGGTGTCTGGCGCGGATCTTAAACGAGGAGGACCTTGTCGCGGAGTAGAGCCAGTAAATGATGGCTTTACGCTTTACTCCACTTTCGGTGTTCACTTGGCTGGTAGGTGGAAGTATGTTTGACGTTTCTGGCCCTTGTTAGAGCAGTTCATACTCTTTATGGTCCCTCTTCACCAAAGGGACGGCAGGATTATGGATAAAACCCGAGATGACCTTCGTTTCCTTCCTAATAGCCAGCAGGCGCTGCCACGCCATTACGCGTCCCCGTCTCTTGGGACATACGTAATAGCGATGACCTTTGATCACCACACCTCGGCACAGGTCACCTTGGGGATGCAGTGTAGGCTAACTGTAATTGTTTCGCACAGGCAAACGGGAAGGATATCTGATGAACGAATCACGACTCCTGACTCAACAGGTTAGGTGCGTGACGCCAGGCTATAACGTATTCCTATAAATAACACATGAGCTCATGGTGCGCACTGGCAGCCACCTACGTACGTCATAGGGCATGCATGCGTTCCAGGCCTGCGCAAGCCCTGGACCAGTTCTCACCATGTCGCTACCTTCACGCCTAGGAACGGAAGATGAATCCTGGAAGCAGGTTTCCAGCCCTACGAGCTGGAGCCGGACGAAACAAATCCAAGAAATTCGGACTGGTAACCCAGCGCTACCACCTGAAGTTCAACCCTGTCAATGCAGCGTCACCAGCCTGAAGACTTCCTGCCGTTCTCGAGAACAGTTTGATGCCGTAAGTTAGTGAGACGGAGAGACGATGTGGGTGTACGGTGATGGTGATCGCGTGGATTGGCCCTGAACACCTCTGGATACAAGGACATCCCAATCACGCCTTTGATGGTGACTTCCAGGTGTTCAATACATCATGGGCGAAGTGGAAAAGCATAACAAAGCACCACTTGCTATATCGAAGCGATAATTCATGGATATTTTCGGTCGCATGTGAGGATCCCGATCGACGTGGTGTGGAGGGGATGACACGGCCGCTGCACCCGCTGGCTTAAACGCTTTCCCAAGCAGCCAAATACCAAACAATAGAGGATCAGCTCTGCTTTGTCTGCGTTCTGGTCGGCTGTAGAAATACCACGCCAGTTCTACAACCCGATCCTGTGACCAAAGAATGCAAGACGGAATGGCGGCAGCATACGTAACGTAAAAAGACCGGGCGCGAGTTGAAGGCTGCCAAGGGCTTCGCAGGTTTCAACTCAAGATCCTCGGGTTGTCCTTTGTGCTGCGGGCGCTAATGCAGCTGCTCCAGTCAACGTTTGGCCATTCCCGCCATCAGCTCAAAGTCTACTTCCTGTAAGAGGTGTTGAATCGGCCTGGTAATAAGAGTGAAGTGGCTCAACCCACCAAAGATCTACCCTACCGCCTATCACCATTACGTATCGCTTACTCTCCAGTTACCTGCCTTCGTATCTTTACCAGACGCGTATCGCATATCGCCAGTTTAAAGATCATCGCTAATCTTCGTGAATTTCGATGTTGGTGCTACCGTTCTGATACTGTGGCGACGTGGTCAGGAGTACGTGGCGATATTCCAACCCACCTGCTTTTGAACGCCATCGGACGGCTCTCCTCGCCAACCATCCCAGCAACGTCGCCCGCCCATCCAATAATTCCGTTACCGCGCTAAAGTCAACGTGAAAAACTGTGGGCATGCGCTTAACCACCAGTGTGGCGTTTAACTGTATCTGTAAGATCTGAAAGAACCCTTGAAACCCCAACCACCGAAACATATATTGTCCATTACCGACCACCAAACTAAATGAAGACGTATGGAAATGACAGACAAAGAACGGTACAGCCGCCAGTTCATCTTCTATGAATTTTCAGGAATACCAAGATCAAGGAACTCATGTTCCCAACTTGTGCTGGTGCAGAACGGTGGATGTGAAAATGTATTCGAGGCTCGATCAACTGTGTGACAAGTGTCCCTGGCGTGAAGAAGGCCGCATCAAAGTAAGTTTCGAGGATCGACCAGCGAAATACGGCACGGGTTATCCCCGTGAAAAGAAAGAGGAAGCAGGAAGAAGAAACGTAAGGCATCCCAGCAGCAGCGAAGTCAAGCGGGCCGCGGGCTCGTGTTAAACCTAAACTGGTACCAGAACCCGATGATGATGATGATGGTGAACAAGACAAATCTTAATTTTACAAAGAACAAGATCTAATGGCGATGACATTTCCCCTACCCGGATACGACGACGCAGGTTGGTCATTGCCTCACAACCCGTGGTATGATGGTCACTTGCCCAACAGCATCATCGCAATACCGATCTCGCGGAAAGCACCCCAGGTCACACTCTACGCGGGAATCACATCTTGTCGCAAACACCCGCGGACGTCTGGTTTCAAGGATTCCCCAACTTCCTCTTTACCGCATGGCTCTGAAGCAGTTTCCGAACGGAACTCAAGAAAAGTTTACTTTCCCCTCACTTCTTCAACACGAAGCTGTCACCAGAACTATGTGAGCCCTCCTTGTGTCTACTCTACGATCCTGACAGTATGTTTTCTGCCGAACGCAAAGCTTTCTTGGCCTGGTACGATGCATCGGGTGGCTGAAGGGTCTGGTCTTTGATCTGATGAAGAATTGTTGACTTACTGTCAGAGTGATGTGGACATTTTTGGCGTCGAGGCACGTGTGCACTGCATTCATAACATATTCATCCAGCAGAACAACGTGGACCCTTTCATGAAGCAGTGGGATCTACCCATGGCTTGCATGCCTCACCTTCCTGAAAACAGTTTTTGGAACCCCACACCATCGCCATGCCTACCTACTAAGGTTATCGCCCCTAGCCGCTGCTACTGCGGCTCAGTGTCTCCACTGGCTCAACTGGGTCATGCATCAACACCCTGGGGTTCACATCCAACAATGCTTTCGAATGGTGGAGAAGTAGACTTTGACTGTGCTGACGGAAGTCGCTGCTACATGACAGATGGCTCACGACGCCAAGACACGCAGACCGCGGTAATGCAATAACTTGGGCTGTTCTGGCATGGTTGTACTGCTAAGTGTTACAAGACGACCGATGTGGAACGCTTTATATCTAGGCCAGGTACCGCCTTTGGGAACCATACCATCGTACCATGTACCCACTGGGTGTGTGTTACGCCAACATCCCGACATCGACCAAGTGGTGACCCTCTGGGAATGCATTTTTGAAACAACAGAAAAGACAACGGGTGATCTGAGAGCCTTCCTGACTCACCCTGCAAGGACCCCATGCCTACGCCTGACCCTTGAATCCTAGAGATGCTTTCTTTGGAGGTGGTACCAGCCACCAAACTGTGTACTTCTGGCAAAGAAGATAGAAGAAATCAAATATGTGGACGCTTTCGCTGTACCTTTTTACATCTGCAAGTATGGTACTTTTCCGTGGGACACCCCGAGATCAAAGATCATCCTCCGCAGGTTCGACTTGTTTGAGCTCCACGGGCTGATCCAGTGCCGAAGTCTTGCCACCCAATCGACCTCTATCATCCTGTTCTTCCTTACAAGTGTCGAAGACAAACTGCTCTTTCCACAGCCGTCACGCAGCTGAAGAGCGTTGATGCTCCTGCCCCACGGGGATGAAGACCAGGCATGGATCGGTACCCACGCTTCAACAAGCAGCTTCAGTTTCACAAGTTGAAAAGTGCGGCTATCAAGCGCTCTTCACATCTTTGATATTTCGGCACTTTGACATGGCGCTTACGAGATCCTGACATTGCTAAGAGGGAGGACTGTTTGCCAAGTATGTCAACAATTTCTTCAAAATCAAACAAGAGGGCCAGTGGTTACCCTAAGGTTGTCCAGACCCAAGCGCCTACATCCACGAGATAGAGCAGAGAGATGAGCAGAAAGAGTCGCGGATCCTGCTCTCGTGATTCACAAAACCCAGGACTTCTTTGCCCTGCTAAGGCCTGTCTGAACAACCACTGGAGAGCAAGTTTGGTCAACGCGTGGATTTGCTAAGACGGAATATCGTTCCCTGAGAGGTATTCCTGCCCTCCGGGATGCCGGATGGTAGCCGGTGGTGAAAGACATACATTAACATCATCACCGAAGACCTCATCTGTGTCACTTATGAACCCTCGTGGCAGACTTTCACGACTCCTCATCCAGCCTGGCAACAATGCGCCCATTGCAGCCTGGGTGACAGCACAAGCCTGTCTCAGTTGTATTCTTATTTGCAACCGTTGATCGCGTAATCCTCTATTTTGATACGGACAGTATCATTTACATTCACCGGCCCACGGTTACATAACCCACCACTGGGAGATACCTTTGGGAGAGCTGACTGATGACTGGGGAGGGGCAGCAGCATTCAAACCTTTGTCTCGGCAGGACCCAAGAATTATGGCTACAAGCTGCGCCATCCTCAATCTGACGGCAGTGTGGGCATCAGCAAGGTCCGAGGATTACTTTAAATCACAGGGCGAGCCAGCATGTCCACTTTGACAGCATGAAGAATCCTCGTCTGTCAGAGGGATCAAGCCAACATCACGGTCCCGCTACGCAGCATTGTTCGTGGAGGACTTCATCAGGGTTAATAACGTGTTGCTGTCCAAGGACACCACCAAAACCTATCGGCAGTTCATACACCAAACGCCGAAAGTGCAGTCCAATCCAAGCAGCGTCCCCAGAAACTCTCCCCTATGGCTATAAAGAGGAACTCCATCCTCTCCCATGGACTTTTGATGCAAACATGCTCTGATGTATTGATGTTTAACCCATAAAATGTGATTGCCTTGTTCATTTGTTGTTCTATCATTCAATAAATTGTCATTGTATTGTACTCTTGTGTTATGTCGTCTCTCTCTCTTCAGGGCCAGACCTGGTGGAGTCCATGGTCACCCTCAATCCTGTTGTACCCTGTTCTTAGACTCAGACCTGGTGGAGTCCATGGTCACCCTCAATCCTGTTGTACCCTGTTCTTAGACTCAGACCTGGTGGAGACCACGGTCACGTTGACGTCACACACCCTATGACGTCATCACGACCCTCTGTGTCTATATAAAGAGACGTTTCTGCCAGAGTCATTACAGATTCTTGTTGTCTAAGAAAAAGAGAAGGATGGAATCCGTTCACTGCGAGTAGCTTAGGGAGAATCGTTGTGGTCTCGTGCTCGCTATCAAGCAGGTCGGCCGTGGTGGACAAACTGATGGCGTTTAAAGTCCTGACCATCCTCATGAAGGCAGAGATTATCCGAAAAAGGCTCGGACCTCCTTTGACCGTGTCAGAATTGTTAGATATGCTTCCCCAGCTGATGGACCCAAGCTTACTCCCTCTTCTGCAAAGCTTTGGAGGAATGTGGAGGAGTGCGGAACAGAAGCCATGACCTTGCTGGGTCTCAAGACTCCCACGGACAAGGCACAGTCGCCAAGTGACACTCCCTGGTTATTCTTCTATGGAATCAGTCACCTCAGCAACAACTTTCATCCAGCTGTGTTTACCTTGGATGGTGTTACATTTAATTGTGTTGAACAGTGTTACATGTACTCTAAAGCCATGTACTTTGGAGATTACGACAGTGCGACGCATCGTATTCTGCACGAGGCTGTTCCAGCAAAGCAAAACGTCTGGAAGCGATGTGGAAGTTTCACTCAAACAGTGTGGGACACGGTCAGTCTGGAAGTGATGACCGGCGCTATCGCGCTAAATTTTCCCAGAACAAGGACTTGAAACAGGATTGATTCAATCCCTACCCAAAGTCGTTAGCCGTGAAGCTAGTCCTACGATCAACGATGGGGAATAGGGAATGGAGTGTATCTCATCCGAATATTGACAAACCCTGGACATGGTCGAGGGAAAAACAAGTTAGGAAAAAGCGCTCATGCATCGCCTGACGCGCTGTTGTTGCTGTAGGTGGACGTCATCCATGCACGAGCCACGTGACGTCATCCATGCACGCGCTATCACGTGACGTCATCCTGTGTATCTCTATAAAAGACTCTGACTCCCATCGCGGATTCGTCATCATGCTGTTCATCGCTGCTCTTTGTAAAGCTTGCCACCCATATCTAGAGAGACACTTTATAGAACAGTTCAGAAAAGCGGTACAAGAGGCCATCCAGAAACTTTATCTGACGATGGCGCCATTTGAAGTGACGCCATTTGAAGTGACGTCATATGCTTCGCTGCTGGTGCTGTCTATAAAAGCCGTCGATCGGCCGGGTCATCAGTTGCATCAGTTCAGTCGTTGCAGATGGCATCTCCAGGCAACCTCCTTCTTCCTTCACCGTCAACTTGGCTTCGCGAGGCCAAAGGACCGCTTCTGACATGGCCCATCTCCACAACACCATGATGACTCAAAGCCAGTTATACAAGACCAACTACATGGATCTCCAGGACCGCCTGCATGTGATGGAACAAAAGTTGCCGCCGATCATCCGCCAAGCTGGCAGATATTCAGCCGAAAGAAACACTGTATGGCATGATGGGTGCAAACTTCTGTGAGCTGACTGAGGAAGACTATTACTGGATGAAAATTATCACCAAGACCACTTAACGTGATCCTCTCGACGGAGCCAACAACTCTGTTAAACCTGATCCTCATGGGTATCAACGATGCACATGCCAAAGGAAAATGCAGGGAGACCTTCCTCAACAAGCTGTTCCACATCGTGTTCAAGTTGAGGAATGGACGTCCTATGACCCTATGACCATGGTGTGCTGTACAGCAAGCTGTTGGCCAAACTCCAGGTGAAACTCTGGCCCTCACCCCCAGCCAGGATCTATGATCTTCCACCTGCCTGCACTCTACCTTTGTTCTCCAATGATCCAGAGGTCACCGACGATGACGTCAAGCCGTTAGCCTCGAAAAAGAATACCTCCCAAGACCACCTTGCCAAGACTTCTCCAAAGAAGGGGTTAAGAAGGTCTCACCCCGCCCTTCCAAGGCACCCACAAAGATGACGCCACCTCCCCAGGGGACCTGGGCCACCGACTTCTCCAAAGAAACAGCAGCATAGGTGAGGCCCCACCAAACAGTCACCAAGAAGACGTGCCCTCCCAAGACACTCACCAAGAAGGCACCCCCAAGCCTACTAAGAGTCTCAAAGCACCCCAGACTCCAAAGAAACAGTTGGAGATGACTGACTTTTGTGGGAGGCCCGAGAAGGGTCAAGGGATCAGTCCCTGGGGCTATCAGGGGGAGATACCTCCAGATCTGCAAGACTTGTATGATCTACTCCTGATGGCTATCACCATGGAAGCCAGAGCAGAGTAAAGGCAGAGCAGAGAGAGAGGAGAGCAGAGGGCTCCAGAGACGACTTCAGTGACGGCTCCAGAGACGGATCTGGTGATGGCTTCAGTGACGGCTCCAGAGACGGATCTGGTGATGGCTGTGACGGCTCCAGAGACGGATCTGGTGATGGCTTCAGCGACAGCTCCAGAGGAGGAGTCAGAGACTTTGCCGACGATTCCCATGTTTAACGAATATGAAAACCATTTCATCCCGGTCAAATGGACTTTTTACGGTGTTCGACTTGCAATCCCAATGATCACCTGAACTGGTGGTGATCTGTGGATGACCTGTTGTTGTTGATCTGTTAATGCATCATTATTATTGCTGATCTGTTTGCCATGTTGATGTTGTTCCTCAATAAATTGTGAATTCCCATTTTCAAGGGGGTTGTGTCTTCTATATCTTCAGGGATCTTGGGGCTCTTAGGGGTATTTCAGTTGCAACCATAGGGGTGCATTAAGAATGTGTCCATATGTCAGGGACACTATCGAGGGACAGTGTTAGACTCACACCTGGTGGAGGGCATGGTCGCCCCACTCACGTTACGTCATCCCTTTACCATGTTAATTGCAGAAGGCCCTACAGGGTCCAGGTAAAACATCGTTTGTCAAAGCCTTCATGGAACGTATGTGTTTCAACCGGGGATCCTAGATCTTCCACCTCAGGGCATCGTGTGGGTGTACAGTGAATGGCAACCCATGCATGAGGACTTGGAAGTTCTGACTTCGGTTAGGGATTCCCCTGACATTTGTGCAAGCGATGGGGCAGTTGCGCAGTTACCTGCAGGGTCTGGGGCTAAGACGAGAAGGGTTTGCCTACGCCCATTGGTTGATCATTGATGATTTGCTGGGCGACAATACCAAAGAGGAAGAAGCCGAAGTTCTCGCGATGGTTTACCAAGAAAGTCATCATCGCTTAACTGCGTCCGGTGTTGTACTTGACCCATAAAACACTCTTTGCTTCATCACCTCATCATCGCGCACCATTAGTTTAAATGCCCACTACATGGTGCTGTTTAAAACCCCGAGGGCGCCACCATAAAATGGATCACTTGGCCAGACAAATCTTTCCAGGACAGGCGGCCTTCCTTCCGGGAAGCCTATGAGGATGCCACTTTGGCTCCCTTATTCCTATTGTTTCTGGACTTAAGAAACCGACCACGGCCAAAGAGCACCGTGCCAGTCCATCTCTTTCGTAACCCCACCATCCTTTACATTCCCAAGTCGTGAGCCAAAATAGAGAGAGATGAGCGTCTACCCTGAATGGCCAGTTGACCCAGAGCTGCCATGGGGAGACAGACGGAAACAGACCCAGCCCATAAGCGTGCTGTTGCCACAGGGTTGTTTTAAACCGATCCATAAACACCTCCTGACCACCTTGGGTCGTGATCCCCACCGAACAACATCGGTCAGGTGTGCCAGCAGTTGTCACAAAGTCTAAGTGCTCCTCCTCCTCTGCCCTCCTCCCTCAAACAAAAGACGTTCCTTAAAGCGGTTGTACAGCACCCACCATGAACAACACGTTTGTCCCTGTCAGTACGTGTCGTGCCTCTCCTGCTGCTTTCTCTCCCCTTCTTCTTTTCCGCCTCTCCCTTCATTTCCCATCGTCTCCCCTCTCCACCATGATCCAACCCTTTCAACCCTTGACCTTGCGTACCACCAGCACCAAACGCACCGGCAAGAAGCATACAGATTGCTAAACGCCTAGCCCGGGCACCTACGCAAAGGAAGCCACAGAAGCATGCCCTCCGCAGAAAAGTCAAACCCATCGTCATCGAAAAGCTTGACTCCCTTCGGCAGAGGCGTGGCTGTCAAGGACGTCATCGGCTGTTGCAATGGTTTGTCATTGCCGTGAGAAATCTGCGAGCAGGGCGTGTTCTTTGAAGGCGCAGCACAAGACTACTGGCTGTTGAGACACCAAGACATGCTGACCAAGATTGCGAATCCCACGTCTACCTTTGGATGAACGCCTGAGTTACCTGATGAAGCGCGAGTGGAAGCGGTGCGTTGGCTGGTGTGTTGACTCGTATCTTGTTGAACTGGCAGTCTACTATGGGAAAACAGCAGAAGCCCTCAGCACTCGCCGTCGCCGGCCCGCTGCCCTAAAGCTTTACCAGAATACGCCAAGTCACCCACCGACAAAGAGAGAACAAAGAAGCAGAAGAAGAAAAGGGTCACTTCACCCTCAGCCCCAGGTGCAGCCTTGACCCGGATGGTGTTGCAGTCAAAGAGAAGAAGAAGAAGACCACAGCGGCATTACCCCCACTCCCTCCAGACATTACCATAAATAGAGGCCTCCCACCCCATCCTGGTCAAGCAGTTCAATGGTAGCAGCTGCAGGACGACACCATAATCATCATCATAATGCACGTTTGAAGCGTCAGCAAAGAAGCTCTGTCATGTATTGTCCTTCTTCTGCGACACCAGCCATGCGACAGGCTATTTTGAAACAGGCCCCCATCCGGAACTGATTCAAGCCATCTGTGAATGCGCGTGGTGAATTTGTATGGAGGCAACATTCCTATGATGACAGCACAGCAACGTCGCACGTTTACAGAAAAAGCATGGGTCACTGATGCATACGTTGATGAAAAAAAGAAGGTGTCTGTGTCCAAGAAAACGTCAACTTTACAGCAGAAAGGAAGGGATTAGGTCTCTTGTCTGCCTTGGCATCGGTGGTGGGTCCCTTTGGTGTCTGGCCTGTTGGGTAGATGATCCTCAAGGAAGATCCTCAAGGAAGATCCTCGGGCGGAAGATCATAAATAGAGGACACATCCTAGATTGACGTTAGTTGCATCTGCACCGTCCTACCACCAAGATGAAGCCATGCAACGGAAGATGGTGATGGTCCCCCAGAAGAGGTATGGCAAAGTCTGCAAGAAGAAACGTCACCGACATTTTGCTCAAGTCCAACCTGTTGGAACAGAAACGTGTGCACACGCTTCACGATATGGATACCCTCGTCCGTGATGACACGGTTCCTTTTAGGGACCGAGAGCAACAGTATAACACCTTGCTGCAACACACCTTGGCGTTTCAAGACCAAGCCGCTGTCAAACCACGACCTTTTAGAGGCCACGGGCACCCTTCAGGGTTGGCACTCCCAGGGTTGGCACCCCAGGACTGGATCTCCTCACCGTAGGCGTGCGGTTGACTTACTGAAGTCGTGTATCTACATGTCCCAGCTGTAGAGGTTAGCCTTCCCTAAGAAGGAGTCCGCGAAGCGGGTCGCAGAAACAGTGGCTCATGGTTTGTTTGTTCTTTTTGTTTCAGAACGATGATGTCGAAGGCCATCTCTGAATGAAGTCGATGCAAACGGTTCCCAAAACGCTACAGACCAAGGCCAGGCGGTTGATGGCCGTGATCGGCTCATCCCGACTTGGGTTGGAATGAGGCGGGGTCAATTCGTGGTGGAAGGGGAACCCATGCCTGGGACGCACATGGTGGATCTCATCAATGATCTTGTTCGACAACGTACCAAATTAGGCCCTCCACGGGTTGGAATATTCTGGGTCAGTATCTCGCTTCCAGCAACGCACCCCATGAACTGATTGGTAACCCTCTACGTTGGTCCTGGATGATGAAAACCACAGGGGGCATCCACGCAGCCTCCTCCTGACACCCCCGTGAGAGCGTCCACCCTCCACCCGCTGACTTGTTTTTGACAGCACCCCCTGCATCCAACCTTCCTCTGGAACCCCAGAAGAAGAAAAGCTGTATAGAGACCCCCTCCTCCCCTCTCAACCGGGTGCGTCAGTGGATTCACTTTTAATAAAAAGGGAGCAGAGGGTGATGTCAGCGACAGTGTCATCATGAGACGCCCAAGAGAAACAACATCAGCAAAGCATCATCATCATCATCGTCTTTGTCACCCTGCATGGACACGATGGCTCCATTACACCTAATACGATCCCAAACACCCAGCAGGCTATGGAGGGTGGCTCGCCTTGTGGCAAGCAGCAGGACATCAAGCCAAAGCAGGACATCAAGCCAAAGCAGGACCCAGGAAGTAAGGGGACCCAGGAAGGGAAGCAAAACGGGCCAAAGGCCCACCCAGCGCCAGGTGCTGCAATGGTTGAAAACCCAGGACACGACATTACACCTTGCACAAACCAGCCCGACTCATTTCCCAGGGATCATTACCGTGTGGGTGGCGGATGAATTGTGGCAAGCCGATCTGAAGCGATCTCCTTGCGTATCAGAAAGAGAACCAAGGCAACCGGTATTTGCTGTGTGTCATCGATGTTTTCTCAAAATGGCTTGGGTGCAGCCCATGAAGCCAAGACCGGTGCCACTTTGATAGAGGCCTTTCAAGCGGATCCTGAAACAAGCCAAAGGACGTGTGCCATCCCAGTTACAGACCGACAAAGGGACTGAATTTGTCAATGCTCCTTTTCAAGCCTTCCTCAAGAAACGGGTATTCATTTCTACACCAGTCAAAACCCAGAAACCAAAGCCTCTGTGGTGGAACGTTTTCAAAGGACGTTGAAAAACCGTATGTGGCGTTACTTCACCCAACAAGGACACGCCACTACCTGAAGGCCTTACCCCAACTGATGCATTCCTACAATCATCGTGTCCATCGTATCGATTGGACAACGCCCCGTGGATGTACGTCCTAACGCTCCCCTACGATGAAATTCGGGTGTTGGATCACATGGAACGACAGAAGAAGCAGAAGCAGCGCCAACTCAAGAAGACAAAGAAGAAGAAGAAGTACCCTCTCTTGTTACCGGGACCCGTGTCCGTTTGAACAAGACCAAGGGCACGATTTGACAAAGGGTACCTTCCCAACTGGACCACCAACTGTTCACCGTGGATCGGGTGGTGAAAGGCGTGTTCCTCCTGTCTACCAAGTGAAAGATGATCATGGCGAAGTGCTGCAAGGCACCTTTTACCCGCTAAAGAACTGCAACCCATTCAGAAAAGCGGATGATGTGTACACAGTGGATCAGGTCCTGAAACGACGGCGTCGTCAAAAAAGGATGAAGTGCTGGTGAGATGGTCAGGATACCCTGCCAGCTTTGATTCATGGATCCCTGCGGCTCATCTGGTCTTTAAATAGCGTGGCCTCCAGTCTCCCACCGTCAGTGGAGCCTCCACCATCATGCAGAGTGAACCCGATCTCAAGGTGTGAGAGGCTGCAAGCCATCCCCACGCTGGTGTTGCTTTGGCATGGACTTGCCACGAAGTGAAGTGGTGTTTTTCTCCCAAGTGTTTCTGATATATGGCGTGGTCATCATGAGCATGGTTCAGTTGGCATTGGACAACGGTGAGAAACAGTTGTGGACAGCTTTGTTGGCCAGTAGCTTGGGGTACTTGCTCCCACAACCCACGTTGGTGTCGTCGATAGCCGCCGTCATCATCCACGTTGCCACCTTCCTCGACAACATCTCCAACCCCTCTGTATCCAGTCTGGTTCCCTAAGAGAGAGAGAAAGGTGTCTGTCTGTGTGTTTTCCAAAGCGGGACTTTTACGTGACCTTACCCAGCGATGCGTCCATGGATGTTCATCCCGACAACAGAGTGAATCATTACGAAGTCAAACTACCCTTTCCCATTCAAGTGAATCGTCAGGAGTGGGAAGTCGGGTCCAGTGAACTTCATTTCCCATGACATGGTACAATGTGTCATACCCTTCAACTGGTTTGTCCTTCATGTGAACTTGGAACGCATGACCCGGACTTACAGTTCAGCAGAACAGCGATCGCGACCGTGACAGAAGAGAACCCAGGCATCATCAGAGCCGTCAGCGAAAAGGTCATTATTCCAGAAGGAGTGTATTCCTGTCGCCAACTGGTCAGAGACTGAACATCCTGCTTCAACACACCTGTGCACGGCTGTTGGACAAGCATACGCAAGATGTTTACCAGCGGATGCCGAGCTCGTTCACCGTCACCGTGAACTACCCCAAAGAAGAGCTCGATTTGAAATCGCGTGGCAAAACGCGCGTCAACTTTTATGCTCCCACCCGAAAGACATGTGCAGAGCCATCACGGTTCCTCCTGCAGAACCGCAAGTCAACCTGGCCACGATGCCACCAGGTCTGCACCTACACCACCCGATTGGTGTTGCCTGCTCCTTTAATGCGTTATGCTGGGATTCATACAGCTCCCCATGGTGGACGAAGCAGAAGAAATAAGCCAAGTCTCTGCTCAGCCTGTGCAGGTGGCTGTGTTTGACCGTCCTCACGTCGTGGGTGAACAGGAAGCACACCATTTGGCTGGTTTTGATACCCGTAATGCGTCTACTCGGATGCAGTGGAAGATCAAATCGTAGGGGGATACCATGGCTCCCTTACTGATGTATGTCCCGTGTCCGCCAGATGATGGAAGACAGCGCCGTGATCAAAACCCCTCAGCACCTACGCTACATGGGATTAAGCCAGGAACCACGGATGCCATTCGAATCTATTTAACGGATGACGATAGGGCGTCTCGTGCCATTCCAGACTGGGAAGACCATCGTGACACTTCATTTCCGTCCCGCCCGTCTGGAGTGCACGTACTGAGAATCAGCATGGTAGGACATCAGTGTATCAGACTCCGCAGCGGCAGCGGCAGGTGGACAGCAGCGAGGAGGCGGCTTAGCCGTGTACCGAGGGCGCATTCATCAACGCGAGGGAGAGGTTTCGTAACATCTTGGGTAACTTGGGACGTTCAGCTCTCCATCCTCAAGACGGTGGGAAAATCAGCTCTCAAATCAGGCGCCAAGATGTTGCGGGATTGGTGCAAGATATCCGTTCAGGACAATCGGGTGTGGGGACAGTTTGAAACATCATGGAAAACAAGCCTTACTCGCCACCTTGCCTGACAGCACCCACCACCAGGATCACCTGCTCGCAAACGAAAACGAAACAGTCCGTGGGATCCACCAAGAAACGTAAACCCTTGTTTTGAGAGAAAGAGATAAAGACCCACCCCGATGGGAAAGGAGTTCAGTTCAACACCAGACACCGTAGGGTCAAGACGTGTTGTGCAGACCTGCGGTCCAGATCAGCGGTCAAGATGATGCGCCGAGATGCCTGTGAATGCCCAAGGCCCAACTGGATCTCTTTTCTGTGCCCCTGTGGTGACGTCCGTCCAAGAAGGTCAGTGGATTCGATACAGCCCTCTGGCACCCCCTTCGGTCGCGGGCCCCCTCCAATTTAACATTGCTAACCCTGTCAATGCCTACATCGATTTGAGTCAGTGTTACCTCCGCATCTGCCTCAAAATCAAGAATGCAGATGGTACGAATGCAGTTCGTGAGGGCGATCACGCACTCGCCGTGTCCACGGTGAACAACATGATGCATTCCCTCTTTCGCGTGAAGTGCGTGTACAAGTGGGACACAACCAACTGGAAATTACTCCTTCCATGGGTACCTATCCCTACCGAGCCTATTTGGAAACGTTGCTGAGTTATGGGAAGGCAGCCAAAGGACCCATCTCCAGTGTCCAGGATGGTACACCGATGAAGCTGGAAAAATGGATCACTTTAATGCTGGCGCCCAGAATGCCAACGCCGGACTTGTCGCATCTACGACAAGGGGTCATTCTACCCACCGAGACGTGGAACTGACAGGACGTCTCCACTGTGACCTGTTTCTCCAAGACCGGTACCTGGTGGATGGAGTCCCCATGAAACTAGAACTGATTCGCGCAGCCCGAAAGTGATTTCTACTTGATGAGTGCTGGAGACGCCGAGTGCCGATTTGAACTGACCAAAGCCGAGTTTTACGTAAGCCAAGTCAACATTGATCCTGCCATACGGAACAACCGTGAAACACATGTCACCAGGAGTCACGGCCAAATATCCTTTGACCCGAAGTCCAAGTCACAGCCCACGACATCTCAGGAGGAGGACGCGATTTCCACAAAGATCAACTGATTGGAGGCCAACTGCCCAAACGAGTGGTGTTGGGATTAGTGGACAATGATGCTTTTGCTGGCAGCAAGGAAAAGAACCCTTACCATTTCAAGCACAACAACGTGACCAGTCTCAAGCTGAAACTCAATGGGCAAGAAGTGCATGGCACCGAAATCAAAAGCGACTTTCAGGACAACAGTGCCTCGCCAAACAGTTGTACATGAACCTGTTCCGCAACACGGGGACACCTGTGGCAAGAACATCCCTGCAACCTCACCCTGGACGAATTCAGGAACGGATTCACCGTGTGGGTGGTGGATCTGACGGCAGATCTGAAAGCAGATGAAGGGTATAACTACCCACGACAGACGGGCAAGTTGGGACTTGAACTTCAGTTTGCAGAACCCTACCACGCCCGCCACGCTTTCGTCTGCTACGAGGAATACTGTAAAGCGCTTTGGAAATTGATCGGTTCGCGAACGCCTGATGGTCTAAGGATGGACGGCGGCGACGACAGTGGCTTGACGACCAGACACTTTGAACGCCTACGCACAACAGGATCCCCTGCTGCGACCCCTCTACCAAGGTACCTTTGCCCGAGATCACTTTGTTACCACCGTGCTGTGTGAACAGCAGGAGGGACATTATCCTAAAGCCTACATTGTCAACACGACCCCAGCCATCTCCCAGGACAACACTGGGTGTGCGGTATCGCCCAGTACCCGGTGCCATGGACTACTTTGACAGTTATGGGCTCCATCCCTATCAACAGCATCCAGACTTTCGAATGTCATGACCTTCGCCAGATGGCTCCCAACAACGGTGGAATGGCCAATCACTTCAACCCTGGTTCAGTGCCTCTTGTGGAATGTACTGTTTGTATGTACTGGCTCATCGTGCCCGTGGATGGTCTTTTGACGAAGTGATGGAACAGTTTGATCCCTCACGATACCCTCGTCAATGAAGAAGCGTGTAAGACGTTGGTTTCAACCCGCACGCCTGACAGACAACAACAACAACAACAACGCTAACCATGATCCACACCCCTGCCAAAGGACACAACCTTATCGTTCTGATGTGATGATGTTACAGTTCTGATGTTACAGTTCTAATGTTACAGTTCATACCGTTTGTAAACAAAAGATCAGGGACGCCTCTAATCCTGTCTCTTTTGTCAAAGTGTTCTTGTTAGCGGGAAAATAAAACGTTTGAAAAATGTCAACCTAGTGTTGTTATTATTGTTGTTGGCATTGAAACGAACCTTTCTTTTGAGAGAGATGGATGGCCCTGAAAAGGGCCGTTTTTTCGAGTGTACTTCACTCCAGGGACCACATGGGGTCATACATTGACAGGGATGAATGGTCATCTTTGTCTTGACGGGGCACTTGCTCCCATGGGTCAATCGGCGGATGTACGTGTCCTTCAAGACAGTGCCACAGTACACACATTGGAAGGTACCACGATAGTCATCAGTCCCATTAGCGTAAACAGGCAGGCAGCCATGACATTGTTGACACTGCCATGCGGCAAGGGGGTGGCGATGCTGTGTCCAAGGGTATCAGTTCTAACTCCCAGTTTTCTTCAGCCATGATTGCTGATTGTAACACTGCTTCGGTCATTCCGCCATCCTATATAGTGAGCTCACGATCATGACGTCAGTGGTGCCACGTCATGACCCTCACGCGCGACCATGACGTCACCGGGACTACGTCATTACCCTCACGCGCGACCATGACGTCATCGATACCACGTCATCGATACCACGTCATCGACGACACGTCATCGCTGTCTGGTCGCCCATATATAAACTCCAGCATGGGTCAGTGAGAGCTATCTTCATGCAACATGAATACAAGAAAAGTAGAAGTCATGCGACCGACGCCTTACAGGAAAAATTGTGGTAGGCAGCAATGCCTACGATGCAGCCCCTACCTTACAAGGGAAGGCTGACATCAAAAAGGGAAGAGACAGAAGCAGCGGCAGCCCACCATCCACGGCAGTACCACCTCCGCCCACCGGCATGGCAATGTCTACCACCCAATTGGAAGTTCATTATATGCCAAAGCGTGTTGGAAAGCCTTGCCGTCCAACCAATTCGATGTCACCCCAGGTGCACCGTACTACGTGTGTACCTACTGCGGGGCGGCGTCCGCAAAGGGCTAACCATCTCCCGACGAAGTCTGCCCCGGAAATTTATTTTCGGGGCCTCGACCTGCTCTGTCTATGTACCATCGCCACCACAAAGTGAGGTCTCACCTTTCCGTCCATACCATCACAACGGCCCTTTTCAGGGCCACCCACCTGGCTCGAAAGAATGCTACATCCAATGTTGTTTTAACACACACACACACACACACACACACACACACTAAAACTTGTCTAGCCACGCCATCGTGTCCGCCTCACCCTCTCTCCCTCCTCCCCTCTCCTTTTCCTCCCTTCCCTTCCCTTCCGTCCCGTCCCGTCCGTCCGCCGCTCGTCCGTTCCGCCATCTTGAAAGGCGTCTACGCTCGCGAGATCCCGCGAGAATCCACGAGATCTCGCGAGATCTCACCCGATCCCACCGGATGGGACGCCATCTTGAAACGCGTCCACCATCTTGGCCCGGAGGTGACGTCATCGTCATGCGCGCGCAACCACCGGAACCGGACGTGACGTCATCGCGATGCGTGCGCACCCACCGGAACCGGAAGCACCGGAACCGGAACCCGAGTGATCTCCCCTGACCGGAAGTGACTGATCCAAGATGGCCGCGCCCTATGGGCGCCGCCATCTTGAAAATGATCCCAGGGTGACGTTGCACACTACTACCAACCTACATTCAGTCATGCGTTACTGATTCCCTTTGTTCACAAATGTGCAGATGGTGATAGTTACAAAGGCTTAGACATTCAAAACTTAACACCTGCTAGAGTATATACCGACAACAAGCATCTTATTGAAAAACAATGCTTTGTCCTCCTTATTGTACATAAAATAATTGCAAGGGTTGCCCGATGACCACCAAAATAAAAAAGTGAGATGTAATTTGATGTAATTGAAAAAGTAATTGAAAAATTCAATTACATTGAGATATTAATTAATTAAATTACAATTACAAATTACATTTTAAACATTCAATTACAAATTGCATGCAATTACATATATTTTTGTAATTAATTACATTCAATTACAATTACAAATTACAATTACCCCATGTCTGGTCAATATCAGATATATACAACAACATTAGGGGGGCGTGATACCGCGGTATTGTACCTTGTCAATATCAGACATGGGTTCAATTACTTTGAAATGTAATTAATTAAATTACAATTACTTTGATTTTCCGCGGTATTGTACCTGGTCAATATCAGATATATACAACAATATAAGGGGAGCGTGATACCGCGGTATTGGTCCTGGTCAATATCAGATATATACAACAACATAAGGGGAGCGTGATACCACGGTATTGGTCCTGGTAAATATCAGATAAACTCTTCAAAAAATGAAATGCACAGGCCAAAAATAAGGACAAATCGATTAAACTTGAGCATATATGAAGGAAATTGGACACCCGGGTGAACATGTCATTGTCAGCATTCATTCAGTTCACTCACTGGACATGTGTGGACACAAGGGGTCCTTCGGGTCAGTGAGGTCGTAGGATGTGGTCGATGTAGCGATTTGCTGTAAGACTGCCTTGAACGACCCCTAGCTCTGATCTACCAGTTAGTTCCTGTCGACGTCGATAGACACGTTGTCTGGCATCCCGTCGTTGCAGGAGGATACGCGATTCATGGCTGAACCAAATGCGTCGGCAGTTCCCCAGTTCCCCAGGTTTTATGTTTGTACCCTGTTGCACCATTGGACACGTCGTTGTCGGTGTAGTCGTGTCAGGATAGGTACGTCTTCTGGTCGAAATGCTCGAATTTCCACTTCTCTCAGATGATTTCTGATAGTTTGGACAGAAATTCTTCAAAGACCAATCACCTATCCTGCAGTGTCCGTTGCTGTAGCAAATCGGTGACGTAGGTTAAACACCCGGATGAATCGGTCCTGAGCAGGAGTGGTCACTCTTGGTCTTCCACCTCTGGGGCGATCTTGGGTCGAATTGAAGCGGGTATATCGATGTCGTAATCGCGATATGGTGCTGGGGTGGACGTTGAAGTGTCTTGAAGACTCCCCTGCTTCCAGACATCCAGTGGCGATATTTCGGTCAGTAGCATTCGATCTTGGCATTTTTTTTTCTTCGTTTACGTCGTAAATTTCGTGATGAAATGATGAATTTGGTTTATCCTTTTATAGTCGATGTCTCTACTCATATTTTCAACACATTGCACGTGCATTACGTGGAAAACTCTTTCCTCATGCACTTTTCATGTATCGTTTTCATTTTTTATGACAAACGTTTACAAACACATTTTGGGATGCTGTACACAACAACCACGACATGATTAACGGGATTCGAACATAGGAATTGTCTTAATGACGACTGCATTCAAAATATACCGAAATCAACTGCTGAAAACGCCTGTACGTTTCTTCTTTTTGAAGAGTATATATACAACGATATAACGGGAGTGTGATACCGCGGTATTGTTCCTGGTCAGTAATTAGAATAGGTTCACTTTTGTCGTGTGTTATTAACTTAACTATTTTTCTGTTTTACAAACTATCAAATTACTTACACAACTGCGTGTGCACGTGTGAGAAGACACAAAGTATAGTCTCTATCCTGAACCGTCAGTATTTTCTTGCCATTACGGCCAATCAAAACCTACTTCTGGTACAAGCAGGCTGGAACTGTCACTAGAAGTCACGATCATGCGTGCACATAAGCTTTGAGATAAATCATTTGTCACGTTTTGCCATAAAATGGATGTCCACACTGAAATACTGGCTTCAGTGTGCCAAATACAGTATTCAAAGCACGGTGACAGCTTGAATACCAACTAACTTGGCACAGCGTCTCGCCAACTTCATATGTCAGTTTATGTCACCTCAAGATCCAGGTTAGAATTGGTCGTCAGCAATCCATGCTTGTCGTAAACGGCGACGTACGGGATCGGGTGGTCTTGGCTCGCTGTCAACGTAGATCGATACTCATGCGGTTGAGTCCAGACTCAATTATTTACAGACCGCCACCATTTAGCTGGAATATTGCAGAGTGCGGCGTTAGAAAAACAAACAAACAAATTATGTCACGTCATGTGTTACTTTATATTGATATATTTGTGTGATGTATATGTCAATATAGTGCTTGCGAAGTTTTCTCACCAAAGTATTACTTATATATATATATATATATATATATATATATATATATATATATACTTCTGACGATGGGGAACTAATGATTCGAATGTCTTTGGGGTGTACTTAGAATACCGTGGAGTTGCATATGAACACGTCATCTACAGTCCGTTTGATTTAATTTGAGACCGATGAATTGCTCACCAACACAAAATCTAATAATTGCAACAAAACCAAATTTTGCACAATCAAATGAAATCGACAGACAAACTCTGATGATTTGTCTCATAATTTTGGAATAAAGAAGAAGTAGAAGAAGAAGAAAATTGTTTATTAAAGTGTCACATGTTGTACATCATACTTCATTTTGACGAGAGTTTCAATGGTCAAATAAGCTTTCAGGACAAAAGTAGGGTGCGCACCCCTGCACCCCTCCTCTGGACCCGAGTATGGTGGGGTGCGCACCCCTCCTCTGGACCCGAGTATGGTGGGGTGCGCACCCCTGCACCCCTCCTCTGGACCCGAGTATGGTGGGGTGCGCACCCCTGCACCCCTCCTCTGGATCCGAATATGGTTGGGATGCGCACCTCTGCACCCCTCGTCTGTGGGTATGGTGGGGGTGCGCACCCCTGCACCCCTCCTCAGGATCCGAGTATGGTGGGGGTGGTATTGCATGTTACAAGCGGTCTGATTACACTGGTGTGGATATATATTTGACGTGGCTAGCGATATGTGAACGATTTTGCGTCCTGTGGTTGTTCAGTTCGCTAAAAACATCGGCAAATGTTGTACTGTAGATGACAAAGCCAGACCAGATAGTACTCAGGCCGGAGAGTGTGCACCAGAGACCAATCACGCCCCAACGTGACCCAGTCTTGAGGCGCTCTTCAGTCGGTATGGTGGGCAGTACAAAGAGCAACCATACGCAAGTCAGTTGACGATGTGCCATTGCATGAGACGAAGTGCTTGTGTCAATTAATTTTACAGACATTTATAGTCAGTGTGCGAAATAGCCACTGGCCCGCTAGCCCGTGGCTAGTAAACGTCCAGTCGGGCAAGTAAATCTCCACAGTGACTGGCCCGAATGGGTAATTAATTTTCATGGGGTCATTTTGTAAATATATCACTCTCTCCGACTTGTTAAGTTATAATACACTTTTAAAGCATGAAAGATTAGAGCCTGATAAAAATGTTCATCTTATTAGCAGTTTAATGATAAAACCCGTGTCATGCCGACAATATCTTATTCTCATATATTTTTGTAATATTTTGCTTAGTTTCTACATTCAAATTTCGGGCTCGTGAATTATCTTGTGGGCTAGTAACTTTCAGGCACAGCTAGCCCGACTGGCTGGCAAATTTGGAAACTATTTCGCACACTGCTTATAGTCATTAATAATTAAGCATAATTTCATCAGTTCCCCTATTTTTGTAAATATACATGTAGTTTGTATTACAGAAATGCATTGTCTAGCCATGTACGTGAACGGGTGATCATGAATATCTAATATTGTCGTTTTTCAACGTTTATTGTAAAACCTTTCTTTAACCTCACACTTGTTTTGCGCCGTTTATGGATCCGCTGGCCTTAAAAATAGAAAATTCAGAAGTAAAATACTCTTGTATCAATTGTTTTTTCCCCATACCTCTGACGGTTAAACTTACTTTGACTATAACAATAATCTAAGGGATCTTTATACGACTAAAACATGTGTTTTCCAACGATAAATTATATTTGTTTTAATCACTATTCCTTCTAAAATCAACTTATTGATTGCAAAAATGCTGTACAATGCATTTTTCAACTTGCCAACAAAACCTTTCATGCACTTTCCAAATTCACAATGACTTAAGGTTTCGTGTCTTTTCTGTCAACTTTTCTGTTAATTATATAATGCGAAAACAGTAACCATCCCGATGAGATATGTCTATTTACTATGTAACGTATTACTTGGAAGTTGTCTGTTCAGATTGTATTTGTAACAGAATTTGTCCTGTAGTGTGAGTTTCCCTGTCGGTTAATCTGAAATAAAAACTGAAGCATCTTGTGTTGGGTTTCATTTTTGTAATGATTACTGACTTGGCAAATCTAAATCATCTTTGGCGAAGGATCCTCTTCACAGGAAGTGACGTCATACACATTCGCATGGACATCATCCCTTCTAAAATTGAGCAGACTGATTCTGGACATGAAACAAATAAACAGTTCACCAAGGTGAGTGTCGATAGTGTAGCACACGTCGTATAGGTGAGGTGAGGTGAGGTGGGGTGAGGTGAAATTGGGTTTAACGTCGCGCTGGAGAATATTTCGCTCATATGACGACGTGCATGCGTGTGTATGTGTAGGTGCGGCTGCTTGTACTAGCCCAGACTTAAGCTGGTTTCATAGTGCTAGCCCACTGAGATACCAAGCCGCAGTGAAGCATGAATACCCCACTCAGACACATTATACTGACTCCGAGCCGACCAGTCCTTGTTGTACCCATTAATGCCGAGCGCCAGACAGGGACCAACAAGTACCATATTTTAACGTCTTTTGGTATGACGCGGTCGGGGATCGAACCCGCGACCTTCCGCTCTCCGGGCAGACGCTCTAACCACGGAGGCGGTCCACACGTCGTATAGGATTCGTTAGGTGGTCAGTAAAACTTGCAGGAACTAAAACATGCATTGTTCATGGGACATTAGGTACCAGGAACCATTGTTGATTGGGCTTTGTTTACGAGGAATCATTTTTACAGGGCATTATTTATTAGGAACCATTGTTTAGGATATGGTCTACTAGGAATAATTCTTTACATGGTATTGTTTACTAGGAACCATTTTTACAGAGCATTAGGTACTAGGAACCATTGTTTTCATGGTATTGTTTACTAGGAACCATTGTTTATTGAATATTAGGTACTAGGAACCATTGCTTACATGGTATTGTTTACTAGGAACCTTTCTTTACATCACATTGGGTATTAGGAACTATTGTGGATAGGGCTTTGTTAGCGAGGAATCATTTTTACAGGGTACTGTTTATTAGTAATGATTGTTTATGGTGAGCGAGTGAGTTGAGTTGAGTTTTACGCCGATTTTAGCAATATTCCAGCAATATCAAGGCGGGGGACACCAACAATTGGCTTCACACATTGTACCCATGTTGGGAATCGAACCCGGGTCTTCGGCGTGACCAGCGACCGCTTTAACAACAAGACTACTGTACCCCACCGCCCCTCCATTGTTTATAGGGCATTGTTACTAGGAACCATCATTTTACATGGTTTTATCTATTAGCAACAATTGTTTACAGGGCATTAGGTACTAGGAGTAGGAACCATTGTTCACATGGTATTATTTACTAGGTACCAGGAGTGAGTGAGTGAATGTAGTTTTACACCGCAGACAGCAATATTCCAGCTTTATGGCGGCGGTCTGTAAATAATCGAGTCTGGACAAGACAATCCAGTGATCAACAGCATGAGCATCGATCTGCGCAATTGGGAACCGATGGCATGTGTCAACCAAGCCAGCGAGCCTGACCTGGACCTAACCCGGACCTTCACGGGTTGTTTACTAGGAACCATTGTTTACAGGACATTGTTTACTAGGAATCATTGTTTACCAGGCGCGTAGCAAACCATTATTTTCGTGTAAGCCCGGTAGGTTGCAAAGCTATATATTTAGATAATATTAAGTGATTACCCAACTTTGATAATAAAAATCATGTGTAAGCCCGGGCGTTTTTCTCTAATGGTAGCTACGCCCTTGATTTACAGGGTATTAGGTACTACTGGCAAACAAGGACAAGTTGAGCACCGACCTGACAATTGACCCGTATTAGCATGTGTGAGTGCCACCCACTGGCGCTTGCCATTGTTAGCGAAGGGGCTCCAGGTTGTCCGCGATCAAGTGTAGTGCAACTAGCTACACCGACGTGAGAGTCTTATGAGCAAGGCGTGTGCAGCTACGAGCGGAATCAATTTCATCGTCATGCAATGCACGTGCACTAGCCTACATCTGCTCTGCCTTTCACAAACCAAATGGGTTTGCTCATGGGTATTCATGCTCATGGGTGCCATGCACCGCCTACTTCTCGTAAACGCGTTCTCTGCGCCGGTCCAACTTATCCTTGTTTGCCATTAGGAACCATTGTTTACATGGTATTGTTTACTAGGAACCATTGCTCTCTAGGAATCATTGTTTGCAGGGCATTGTTTACTAGGAACCATTGTTTAAATGACATTAGGTTCTAGGTATCGTTGTTTACTAGGTACCATTGCTCTCTAGGAATCATTGTTTACAGGGCATTGTTTACTAGGAACCATTGTTTAAATGACATTAGGTTCTAGGTATCGTTGTTTACTAGGAACCATTGCTCTCTAGGAATCATTGTTTGCAGGGCATTGTTTACTAGGAACCATTGTTTGCAGGGCATTGGGTACTCGGAACCATTGTTTACTAGGAACCATTGTTTACATGGTATTGTGTACTAGGAATGATTGTTTACATGGTATTGTGTACTAGGAACCATTGTTTACATGGTATTGTGTACTAGGAACCATTGTTTACATGGTATTGTGTACTAGGAACAATTGTTTACATGGTATTGTTTACTAGGAACCATTGTTTACTTGGTTTTGTTTACTAGGAACCATTGTTTACATGGTATTGTGTACTAGGAACCATTGTTTACATGGTATTGTGTACTAGGAACAATTGTTTACATGGTATTGTGTACTAGGAACCATTGTTTACATGGTATTGCGTACTAGGAACCATTGTTTAAATGGCAGTAGGTTCTAGGAATCATTGTTTACATGGTATTGTGTACTAGGAATCATTGTTTATAGGCCATTAGTGACTTGGGAAGATTCGGTTATAGCACAAGTAGTTGTACACTGGTGCTGATGAACATATCCATAATTCAGTGGGCCTATCCAACCACTTTCCCTTTTTACCCATGAACCCCAACAATACCCTTTAAACTCGCGTAGAAACTGGAGACGAGGCTTCATGCATTGCATTCATTAAGGGTATCAAACCCGGGTCATGTCGAGGGTGAACTCCTTGCAGTGTTGTTTAATGTCACGAACAGATCATATGTTTGAAATAAAATAGTCGTATTCGGATTTCATTTTTAACTTGAGTAAATCATGAATGGGTAGTCTTTGAATAGAGGTAGTTGCACTCAATAGTATTATTCGCTGCTGCACTAATACAATAGTCAAACATTGATGGGCAAGGGAAGGTATAGTGACTTCTAGCAAAGTAGACCCGTATAGTGAAAAAAAAACACTTCTTATATGTTGGTACTCACTTTTATCTGATTAGAATTCCTTGGATTTCACAGTGCAAATGAAGTGCAGAACATAACTGTATACGTATATCAGATACATCAACAATCAATAATAATTTATTGTTGTTTCATTTTAGTGAGTGACTTTAGTTTTACGCCGCACTCAGCAATATTCCAGCTATATTGCAGTCTGTAAACAATCGAGTCTGAACCAGACAATCCAGTGATCAACAGCATGAACATCGGTCTATAGGGATGCGATGGCATGTGTCTACCAAGTCAGCAAGCCTGACCACCCGATCCCGTTAGTCGCCTCGACAAGCATGGGTTGCTGAAGATCAGTTCTAACCCGGATCTTCACGGGTTGTTTCATTTCAACCACTCAAACAGGTGTACACTGTCACCTGGCAAGTTACGTTCCAGTGGTTAGATTCATCGAAGCGGTCGTAAAATACATACTTGTCATGTTGATTTGTCAGTTGCAAATGAATAAATGAGTGAATGAACGCTGCCTTGTGACGCGGCACAAGTACCTGAGCGTGACACAGACAAAGTGTATTGAACGAAGACTTTGAAAGTAGAACTAGAATTAAACGTCGATGTGTCTGTGAGTTTAGTTTCACGCCGCTTTTGGCAATATTCAAGCATTATCACAGCGGGGAGACACCAGAAATGGGCTTCACACATATTGTACTCATGTGGGGAATCGAACCCGGGTTTTCGGCGTGACGAGCGAACGCTTAAACTACATGGCTACCCCACCACCCTTAAACGTCGATGTACGATATCACAATCGGATATATACAGATGTACATCTTTTAAACGCGAGATTCCTGCTTGGGTCAGTTCTTGAGTGAGTGAGTGTGGTTTTACGCCGCTTTTAGCAATATTCCAGTAATATCACGGCGGGGGACACCAGAAATAGGCTCCACACATATATATAGTGGTATATATATGTTAGAATTTTAGATTTTTTCATTTCAGTTTCATTTCAGTTCGTTTATATAAAAGAACGTCAAAATGTGGGAATTACTGAATTATTAATATTTAAGGTTAAACTATGTATCTGTATAGTAATTATTCAGTTTTTGATCAACTGAGTGAGTGAGTGAGTGAGTTTAGTTTTACGCCGCTTTCCAGCAATATCACGGCGTGGAACACCAGAAATGGGCTTCACACTTAGTTTTTGATCAAGCTTCATAGAAAGATTATTCATTATGATAACAGATAATAAATATCCCTACTTAACTCGTTTTAACCTAAATACCAATGGCTGAATATGTGCCATGCAAATTCAATAGAGTTCCAGTATCAGTACCACCTGTCGATAAACAGTTGATTAGCGTGTTGCGTCTTGTTTCGCGGTCTGGTGTTGTGGTCTGTAATCGACGGCTTACCATGTAGACGAGAATAATATTTAATTTCAAACCATACGATTGTTTAAAGGTGTGTTTCCATTAATCTTTTCATTTATTTTTGTAGGGAAATACGATTTATAAACCGGTATCTTCTTGTTGAAATCTGCCATGGTCTGATCCTTCGAACGCGCCCCAAGGCCAAGATAGAGATCCGATCAAGTGGACCAATCGCAATGTTCCTTAACTGGGGTCGGTCTGACAAATTGACCAACCAGAATAGTCGTAACATATTATCAAGAAAATCTATCATGGCGACGTTGATGTTTACAAATGGAGTCGGTACAGGGTGATGTTTGAAATTGAGCATGTAGTTTACAGTCTTAGAAATACCCTCCACAAATTTATGTGCGGACAACGAATTAGACTTAGATCACAATGTCAGAAAGATACAGCTCGGAAACGTCTGTGGTGACCAGAAGATATGGAAGAAGTGGCGGAGCTAATCGTGGCCAAATGCAGAGTTTGCTCGGCGAGTTCAGGGGTCTGTATGAGGGAAAATTGAGGAGACTCGAGGAAGCCGAAAAAACAGGAGAGGAAACATCAAAGGTCAGTATAATGCATATGAATAGGTACATTTATACGTATTATTTGCCACTGAGACAGCCTATAGTTGTACACGGTGCATCTTTCATTCATCGCTTGTCAACAAACATGACAGATTACCATGATTCAATCTTGATTGTTTTACCTGTGTCCATTTCGTTGTAAACGTTAACATTTGTTGACTTGTTAATGTTACTGAAAGTTAAATTATGTACTTCTGTTACCAGCATTTGAGTTAAGGTCAGCAAATTAGTATTTATAGAAACCTACATGGTAGACTGTATAATATATCACCTGTGTTTGTACTTGTCTCCACTTGAACCATGTGTACAGCTGTGTGCCTCTAGAAACATGATAATCATGGTCATTATCTGATGGACGTTTACAATGTAAGGGCATTTTCTAAATAGATGTTATATGCACATTAATATAGATATATCATGGGTGGTGTGTATGATTTCAATAATATTATTTTATGAATTAGCAGAGATCTGTTATGTTTTTTCAGTTACCAAGTATCATACATATGGTTATTCAGATTAAAGAAGAATTTCATAACCATTGGAGATTAGTGCCATATGAAACTGTTCCCACCATCTTTATCTATGAAATGCCCGATTGGAATATTATTAATTTTATTTTTTTTAGCATAGTTGTCACAACTCCCAGGGCGCTTTTCAGCTGCAGTACTTGAACTATATCTCTTATTAAACCTTACAAATAGTCTATAGATAATCATTTTGACAAAATAATTATGAACTCTGCTTGTTCAGGTTAAGACTTAAACAGGAAAACATAACGGCAAAGGGGCACCTGTTTGTTATGTGATCCCAGAGATAAAGAAGTAAAAAAGACTCATGAAAATTTCAAAGATACCCTAACCAAGTATATTTGTTTTGTGCTTTTGCGGATACACTACCTGCAAAAGCTCAAAACAAATATCAGTGAGAATGAGAAGTTGTTTGTTGCAACATTCACACTCCTTGTACAGGTGTAATCATGAAAACTGGGTAGTGAAATCTTGCAGATGATGACACCTACAAGTGAAAACCGATTTGGATTTCAGTAATCTGCTTAGCTAGTGTGAATACGTATGATATGCAGTTCTGAAGGTCCATGGAGAGGTGATGTGAAGAGTCAGATTACGTTGCTTTGTAAAACTGATCGGTTTTAGTAACATTTTAATTTAGGGATTTAGAAAAGGATGTAATCCTAAAAATATCTTATATTTTGTCCTGTTCCTTTTTTTGTTCTTGAATTACAACTGTATGTCGGAGTTTGCCATGTGTCTGATCACGCTAACACCCAATTACCTCCCCTGACAGACACGAGTGCGTATCCTGCAGTCTTACGTGAATGACCTGAGTGAACAGAATGAGGTGCTGGTGCAGACAGTGGAGGAGCTGGAGAAAGAAGCCAACGAGAGAGTTGCCATCCTCGAGTCTAAACTGGCCAAGACTTCTGGCAGTGTCAAGGTCAGTTGCACATCTTCTCCACATATGATGACCTCTTGGCTGAAAGAGAATCAAACACACTCGTGTTAAATGAAATTTAATGTTTTTTAAAAAAATTTGCCAGTCTGAGGCACTTGGTTTGGAATCCAAGATAAATCCCAGCTGTAAAAAAATCTTGTGAATCTGTCATTTTGACTTGGTGTGTTGTGTTGCAGTATTGTGCTTGTTGATTTCAGCTTACAGAGGCAAAACATCAGGTAGATTTAGTTACATGTTTTGTGTGAAAAACCTTCTGGTCTGTCATTAACACTAAAGGTTCCATGCATAAAGATGAACATTCAATTTACATTTTCATTTGAGATATATTTGGAGAAAACGGAAATTGTTTGAGACTGGAATTTTGAATTGCAACAACTGTGTCGTATGATCTTATCGAAAAGAACATTTTGTTGTATTTTTTAATTGGCAAAAAGGTGATATTATAAATGAAAATGTTGCTTCAATGTTGTGATGTTTAACACATAACAGTTCACCAGCCTTGTGTGATATGCATGCCCTTCAGAGTTTTTAGACTTCACTGCACCAAGTTGTTCCTTAATCTTTGGGTAAACCTAATGCTGACAGAACTGAAACAACTCACTGAACTACTCTCTAGTTGTAGAGATTGTATGAGTGCTTCTAGTTAATGTTGATTTTGCACTGTCATTTGTAATAGTTCAAAATGTGGCCGGAATGCAAGGGCTCTCTAATGCATAAATCGATAAAGTAATAGGGCTCCTCAATTTAAATTGAAAAGTAGCAAACCTTGGGGGATCCCCCAAGTTTTGAACTCCGATACATAAGCAATGATAAGGTATAACATGGTGTATTGAAAAATTTCAAATGATGTACTGGGTATATTTTCATACATTTCAAAAGAATATTATTTGTGTATAGATGAAGCATTGGAATCATGTGTGTATAAATATTGCTGTTATCAAGTTCTGAGACAGTGATGTTAATTAGTGTTGACTCTGTCAAGATTAAACATGTTGCATGTGTGTTTATCTTTCTTGATTTACAATAGGAATTGGGCCATCTTATCTTGACAGTCTGGTGACCATAGTAACACTGTAGTTTATTACTGGTGCAGCTGGTCTACTGTTGGGTACATATACTGCAGTGTGTTATCCTGTTTATGGTTTTAAGACTGTAGGATTATCATGGACACTTGATCTGCTAGTTTGAATCTTAACTCAAGTATGTTCCTTTCTGTATGGTAAATCTTATAGTCCATTGTATACATGATGTGATTAATGTACTTACCTAAATTCCAAAGGGCACACTGATGCAGTGGTGTAGCCTAGTGGTAACACATTTGCTTATTGTGCTGGTTTGAGGCCCCATATAGGTTTGAAGCCCATTTTCAGTGTTCCTCGCTGTGATATTACTGTATACTGAGGACAAGCCATCTTTATGTCTCCTTGAACATGTGGGTCCTTAGTCTTGTACTTCCTGCATGGACTCATTGTATACTGAGGGCAAGCCATCTTTATGTCTCCTTGAACATGTGGGTCCTTAGTCTTGTACTTCCTGCATGGACTCCCTGTACACTGAGGACAAGCCATCTTTATGTCTCCTTGAACATGTGGGTCCTTAGTCTTGTACTTCCTGCATGGACTCCCTGTACACTGAGGACAAGCCATCTTTATGTCTCCTTGAACATGTGGGTCCTTAGTCTTGTACTTCCTGCATGGACTCTTGTGTCTTCCTTGAACATGTGGGTCCTTGGACTGCATGGACTCATTGTATACTGAGGGCAAGCCATCTTTATGTCTCCTTGAACATGTGGGTCCTTAGTCTTGTACTTCCTGCATGGACTCATTGTATACTGAGGGCAAGCCATCTTTATGTCTCCTTGAACATGTGGGTCCTTAAGTACTGTCGTAAATGCTAGAAAAATGCTTTTTGACTTATATTTAAAATTCAGAGGTATTACAGTTACATAAATAACAAATGTCACTTTAAGAAACATCTACCTAATGTAGACCGAGGGAATAAATTTTGAGACATGCCCTAAAATGTGTCTTTACTGATGAAAATACCAAAAACTTAGAAAAATAACAGGTAGTGGGACGTTATTTGATACAAACATTAACTGCCTGTGTTACGTCATCAGCATGCACGGTATCGACAGGTGAAATTGACACCTGAGCACACGCTCGGGGGAAGGGGTCATCTCAATAGATGTTTTCTTCAAAATGTTGAATATGTGTACGTATAGTATACGTATTGGTTATGTAAGGGATCATTTGTGTATGTGTGTATGTGTGTTTGTTTTGAAATAAACATACGAATTACTGTACATTGGAAAGAATCCTATCACTTGTGTTATCTTATCGATTGATTGTAGAAATGTGCAACGTTTTAATAAATGTTTTGCATGTCAACAGTATATTTCATTGCAAAAATATGGATGTAATTCGGTCAATTTATTCTAGTTGTGAACATTAGCCAAAGACTTAACGAAGTCACTGGTGTAGCTTCTTTAGAATATATATATTCTTCTTCTCATAAAGTTTGTAGACCGTCCGTCTAAGTACTCCCTTGTCAAAGTTGTCAAGGATGGTTTTACGTCCTGGTTTTGCTTTTGAGACGGTCCCTGTCTTGTCTGATTTGTGTACAATATTGTAAACTTGTTGGTAAGACATACCAACAGCTCTACAAGTTCTGTAATAAACCCTTTCTAAACTAATGAAAGGTTTACCTCTGTCTTTTTCAAGCACAAAAAAACTTATAAACCTTTGCAACAATTGACTGCAAATAGTTGGCCAAAGTGGACGCTGTGATAAAGATGTGCATGCATGACGGGAAACTTATTTATCAAGACTTAACATTTATATTGATATTTCTTCAATAAAGAAACGATAATTAAGTAAAGTAACACAAACATTCAACATTTGTTTGTTAAAGAAAAACGTTGATTCATATTTTTACACCGCCTGTATTATTAGCATGAATGTAGAGACTATTTCAGATTTCTGTTGTTGAACTCTGAAAAATTTTTAAGTTGTTGTTTTGGTACCATATTCTCTCCTGTAAACTGCCCTTTAAATGCATGGGAATGTTAAATCGATTGAAATAAAAATTAGGTACACTATAGGCGAGTTGATATATTGACAACATAGTACATTTATCACCTTTATCAAAGTATTAAGGCTAAAAAGCATTTTTCTAGCATTTCCGACAGTACTTTAAGTCTTGTACTTCCTGCATGGACTCATTGTATACTGAGGGCAAGCCATCTTTATGTCTCCTTGAACATGTGGGTCCTAAGTCTTGTACTTCCTGCATGGACTCCCTGTACACTGAGGGCTAGCCATCTTTATGTCTCCTTGAACATGTGGGTCCTAAGTCTTGTACTTCCTGCTTGGACTCCCTGTACACTGAGGGCTAGCCATCTTTATGTCTCCTTGAACATGTGGGTCCTAAGTCTTGTACTTCCTGCTTGGACTCCCTGTACACTGAGGGCTAGCCATCTTTATGTCTCCTTGAACATGTGGGTCCTTAGTCACATACTTCCTGCTTGGACTCCCTGTACACTGAGGGCTAGCCATCTTTATGTCTCCTTGAACATGTGGGTCCTTAGTCACATACTTCCTGCGTGGACTCCCTGTACACTGAGGGCAAGCCATCTTTATGTCTCCTTGAACATGTGGGTCCTTAGTCACATACTTCCTGCATGGACTCCCTGTACACTGAGGGCTAGCAATCTTTATGTCTCCTTGAACATGTGGGTCCTAAGTCTTGTACTTCCTGCATGAACTCCCTGTACACTGAGGGCTAGCCATCTTTATGTCTCCTTGAACATGTGGGTCCTAAGTCTTGTACTTCCTGCATGGACTCCCTGTAGACTTACAGTAAGCCATCAGTGTGTCTCCTTGAACTTGTGGGTCCTCATGTACTTTTTGATGTCCTGATTACAACTGAACAACACTGGCCACCTCTAATTCCATCTCATCCAGTGCTGGTGTAAGTCATGTAGACACCTATTATGTACTCAAGCTGCCATACACCATGTCTTTCCCTACTGGAAGAATAGAAGCTTCAATATGCTTTACTGATCCTAGATGTGAGAACTGCTTCAAGAGTCACAACATGAACCAGACAAGGTGTGTTCCACCATATCCAGGCAATACTGGGGACACAGGTAGTTCAGTGGTCTATAATGTCCAGGTTACTGTCCTTGGTTCGCGCATACCCTCCAGGGTGGTCACCTTTGGTCATATCCAGCTGGCCCATGGCTCTTTCGGACAAGTGTTTAGGTCAAAGAACCAGATTCGGATAGAAAAGAACCAGTGTGACCAGATTTCACTAATCTTGGGCAAAGTTGTTTGTGGCCTTGTCTAACCCTGTCTTCCTGATCTTCAAAGTAGTAAAATGCCTGTGACCAGTGCCACACTGGCGAACACCTATGCATTGACGTAACTGAAACAGTGTTGAAAGTGAAGTTAAGAAGGGTACTTCCTCCTGACACCAGTTGTGCAATACTGCAATATTCTGCTCACAACAACCTGCAATATGCCCACTCTCTCCTCCATGTTGCCCCGATATATCAATTTCATGGACATATTGAGACGTAAGTCTCACACAACCTTCGGGTCGGCCCTACTTATGAACCATCTTCCAAGTGACGGTTGAGTCCCTGTGTGTCTAACTCGTGTCTGAGCAGCGACTCTTACATGCTCCCCCTGAACCGCTCCACAGAAATTACACAGAACAGTCCCGTCTCCCCACAACTCTCCCTGGAGGGGGTGCAGCCAGGGAACTGTCAAGAACTGTTGCGGAGAGTTTACACTTGAATTTTTTTATGACTGGGGAATAAACAATGGGATTACAACAAATGGCAGCTTGGCGCGAAGACATTTTTGTAGTGCTGTGCTTTGCCATGTGCAGATTGGAAATATTTAGCAATGAGTTTGGATCAATTTGAGGTCGTGACCCAAGAGGTGAGATCTCTTTTATGTTCAGATTAGGCTAAAAGTGATTTTTTTTTAATAATATACATGACTTAACAAGTGCCTTATTGTTTGGTGCAATGCTACAGTTTAGATCACATTGTCAATGAATTTGTTGAAATTTGTTGAAAATAATACTGTAACATTTGTTTTCAGAATATACTTTAATGATATGTAGAAAAGGATAACCTGATAATTGTACCTTACTGTCAACATTCCATAATCTGTTAGTTTAAGCAAATCATTTCAGTATCATTGAGGGTGCATAGGTGGCCCAGTGGTCTAAGATCCAGTCAATTACTGTGAAGGGTTGAGATTTCTTGGTCACACCGGCCACATATGACTGAACGTTCAAATCTTGTTTTGGCCTGATGATATAGGTCTGCCACCACCATCCCCATGCTTGGGGGTTTCACCAAGGTGATAAACATCAGAGACTTGCATCTCTTCAGGCTTTCCTCTATCATGGAAAGTGGTGGTGGGGTAGCCTAGTTGTTAAAGTGTTTGCTCATCACGCCGAAGACCCGGGTTCGATTCCCCACATGGGTACAATGTGGGAAGCCCATATTTGGTGTCCCCGTTGCGAAGTTGCTGGAATATTGCTGAAAGCGGTGTAAAACTCAACTCACTCACTCTTTCATGTAACTGGATTTCTGTTACAAGTGGCATCATGCCATCAATTCACTGGTGGTGCTGAGGTTAGGGGATATTCATCTGAATTTTGATTGAGTAGAAAAGACAAGGAAATATTTTCTCATTTGTCATTGGTATGTCTAGTGAGGTAAACATCAGCTTGGTATGTTCATGATGTTGATCACTGGATTGTCTGGTCCAGACTCGATTATTTACAGACCGCTGCCATATAGCTGGAATATTGCTGAGTGCCGCGTAAAACTAAACTCACTCACTCACTAACTCACTCACTCACTCACTCACTCACTCACTCACTCACTCACTCACTCACTCACTCACTATGACCATGATCACCATGGGGATTAGGTGCCTGACTCTGAGCGTGTGGGTTCGAATCCCGGATGGGACTCAACCCCCCAAAAGTACTAGATCTGTACTTTACAAAGAAAGTGTAATCCCAAATAAATGAAATATAACATATGTTACATGATCACCATGGTAACAGATATTCAACATGTATTGATATCACTGACAATGACTCAAACTTAGTTCTGTTAGTCAGTTTATAAACATTCAAGTTTTGATATCCTCACTTAAATGAATGTAGCTACTATCCCCAACTTAATTCTTTAAAAACAATTACCAACACAATGAGATTAGATTGGTGTTATATTTCCTGATTATCATCAATATTTATGCTTGAATTGATATTGTTATGGCTGTGAAGTACTAGTCAATAATCAAATGTGAGACTTAACAGTGTAACACAGAAGGATATTTCTTAGAAGGATTTATTTGATATTTTAATGATATTTATGAGAAAAGATGGTTAGGTAGGATCATGTGACAAGGCCACAAGATGATGTCATGTTGATGGCAGTTGGAGCATCGGGATTCCAACCTTAAAGTCCTCTTATATTGCAGCAACTGTCAAAGGTTTTTGTATGCACATTTTATAAGATCTGACTGAGAGGGAAGTGGGGTGCTGCTGAAATATCTACCTTGCGAAATATGGCATACAAGTTATGTGTCAAGATGTGCCAAACTGTGTGAAAGGAAAGAGACTAATGGAGAACTATATCTACAGCCATTTATGAGATCTGTCACAAGAAAATGTCAGTATATCAAAATAAATTATGGGTTTTTTATTAATGTAATTTTTTTAATATTTAAATCATGAATCCTTTAGTTGTAGATAAATTTCAAAACAAATCAATCTAATTTATATTGTAATATCCAAGTGAAGGTTTTAGTATGGGTATTTAGGGACCAGATGCTTGAGAGGCATTTAGAAGTTGGATGGTAACACGTTTGTGTGTACAAAACTGAGCCCCAGGTTAATTGCCCTGATCACATCCATGAAGAGGAAACACCTGTTTGTTTTTAAAATAGAACTGTGAAATTAGTGGACAATGATATCTACTCATGTGGACAGAGTCGCCCACGTGCATCAAGCGCCGGGTCACCTGTAATTACTTCAATAAGACGTTTGATTCGATCACAGATTTTCTGCTTGAATGATGTGGATGATTATATTATCTGACATGCAAGCATTAAGTTATACATTCCTTAAGTTTTTTTCCACTCAACTTGTCAGCGAGTGGCTGTTGCATAATGTATCATTCTGTAAACTGTAGCACTGTAAGATACTTCATCAATTACACTTATAACACACAGGTCATTAAACAACTGAAGGTTAGGGCAGCGGGGAGACAGGTCTTCACAATACAGGACCACAATACTGACATTATGGTCCGTGTTAACATGTCTATTACACTGAACGAAGGTAGAGACTGTACACAGTCAGCCCTGGCGGTTGTAGGAGTGCGTGCGGGGACCTGTCTGTTCCCCGAGTCAAACTTTCGCGCTCCACAGCTAAGTCCTGATAAGAGAATCAACTTTTAGCCTATTTATCATGGGCATTGAATAGGCGATTCCGAGTCGCCTGTGGCAACAATGGGTCCAAGCTGTAGTATGAAGGAGGCTCAGTGAAGCCTGCCTTGGTAGAACTGTAAAGTAAATAGCTTTACTTGTGTGGGGTATGGTTAATAACTAAGCCAGGAACATAAAATTAGCCAACGTCCATTATGGCTTGAGTGTGGCTGGACACTGGGAGGAGGTCTGTGCTGGGTGTGCTAATTAACAGTGGAGTAATTGAAGGTGTGATGGTCGGATAACAAGGAAATACTGGGATGGATCGAGAGGACAGGTATCGGCTCCGGAGTCCGAGTCGGAGCCCGGTACGGAGCCCCAGTGGTAGCCCCCTACTGAACAAGAGAGTTACCTGGAAGGAACCCATTGAACAAGCTAATGTGGCTGTGAGTTGTTGCATCGTTGGTGTTTGTCAGGGCTGTTGCAGTACCATGTCATCTCAATTATGCTGTCAGTTAGTTTTCTATGTCAGTTAATAGGTATTTGACACTTTTATATTTCTTATTTTCATTGTCACATGAATGCATTGACATTTTTACAAGAATATTATCTGACATTAAAAATACCTTTGAATAACATTTTTTAAATATCATTTTTTTTCATTTATTTAAAAAAAATAGTTCTATAGTAGTTTTATATTGCAATTACTGTTGTACATTTGAGTTGTAACTCTTAGAATATTGACATGGGCTTATTGGCTTTCCTTTGAATACATATGAATGAAATACTCAATGGGGTGTGTTAGACATAGATCTAATACACTAATCGACACGACCAGGTCTGTTCATGTAAGTTGTAACACAGGCCATTGATGGAATATTCCTAACGAGGTAAGGTCCTAATCCCCAGCTATGTAATTAACACAAATTGTTTATATGCTGTACGTGTTCAATGACCTGACCTTAATAACATAAATGTTGTGTTCTTGATTTCGAATTTGCAATCCCTGTCTTAGCCACTGGTTTGGAGCCAGTCTCCAGTAAAATTCTGTCCGGTCAATAATAAGTCACCATCGTAACATTGTTATGTTCAAGCTAGTCTCAAGTTTTGGAGAAAACTGAATTGGTGCATTGGTGGTGGGAAAATAGAGATTATGTGTGTGTCCATGCAGAAACAAAAAAGGCAAGCCGTTAAATGTGTGGTTGTATTTTCAGAGCGAATGCTTAAAGATGTTGCTGAAATAGATTTTGTTGGTATTTTAAGATATGAGGAAAGCTTGATAACGGTCTGTTGACTTTGGTGATAAGCTTCTGTTTGTACTCACAACGATGTCCAAAGTTAAAGTAACTGTCTCCTCATAAATAACTGTGTATCACTTATGGTGCTAACACTCCATCGTTAAAGATTAAATGACCATTGATCATGTCACTGCTAAATAATTATCTACTATAATTCCACTTATCAAATATTTATCTGAACTCCCTGAGGAGAATACACTGTCAGCATGACCAGCTTTTGGCCATATGGATCTAATTACTATGACTATCTTATCCCATTACTAGTGTAGGACTAGTATGGCCTGTGATATAGTTAGGCTCTGTGTGGCTTTGCAAGTCTGGTCTTGTCCATTGTTTTTCAGTTCTTTTAAAGCTTTACTAGTGAGATATCATAGCAGGAACCATTTGATTTGTTATTAAAGTGTGTTATTGTTGGAATAAGCGACATCCTGATATTGAAGTACTAACATATACATTACTGATACTCGTGCAAGGGCTTGTGTAGGAGTATCAGCGGTATTGATAGTTGTATCAGTTGAGTATTAAGTGGATTTATGGGCCATTACATTGCACACGCAGACATCTCAACTTGTCTTGGATCTACAGTAATGGCAAACATATACATATAATACTAGGTTCCTGTAGAAACAGACCTCTGACAAAGCCACAGTTGGTAGAAGGTTCTTGTAATATTGAACATCCTTTGTTTGTTGTGGACGTTGCTGGATATTGTGCGCGCTCTATTGTATAGACCCACAATGGAAATGGTAATTTCAATATCAAATTTATTTACTTCTTCACAGTTACATTAATAGAGTTGGTCTTTATCAAGATCTTATTTTGATTTAAACATATTTTATATCGAGTATTTACAACATGATAAATATACAACAACATACATGTAATATAGAAAGAAATATAGTACAGAAATGGTAGAGACCTATGTATGGAGACAGTTATTAAGACATATGAAAATATTTACAGCATTCAAGAAAAATGCTTGCTATTTAATGTGTAATGCTGTATTGCTTTAATGATAAGTTCTTGCTGCCATTTTATAATATATCTAAATTTAAAGCATCATCATGTACTTGTAGTTTTAAAAGGTTAAACATTTTTTAAGATTTTCTTATCTTATGACACCTACATCAGTGCCTTTCCTTTATATTTTATTGCACATACTTCTTCACATCCCTTGACTGTGGTCAGATGTCTATAATGGGATTGGGTTTCCAGACTTACTGCTGCTATGGTTAAAGCTTGTCATCATATTGCAATTCTGTAGATCAGTGTTCATGATGTGAATCACTAGATTGTCTGGCAAGACTTGAGCATGCCTATATCTCTCTCAGATTGTGGAAACATTGCTGAGTGCAGCATTCAACAAAGAAACAAACTTCTTGAAAAATACATTCTTCTGGAATCAAATTAATAATAACGTGTATTGTGCCATGACCTTACTAATGACACACACATAGTATTTTACCTGTGTATCATCCATCAGTATGATCCATAATACTGTAGTGTGTGAGATCATTACATGGATTTGTGTTGATGTTCTTCTACACGTTATTAAAAACAATTACATTGTATCACTCATAGTGTTATCAGTTCAACAAACAGAACTGAACGATGAGGACTAGACGTGCATTATTAACATTGACTAATACAGACAGCTGACGCTTAAGATTAGATATAGATGTGTAGAGATTTAAAGCAAAATAATTTTTTTTTTGTATTTTATAATTGACTGTTTCAACAGATAAAATCAGTTGCATATCTATGGTCATGATAGTTAATAATGATCTCTGAGGATACCTTTAGTCTTGTCACAATTTAACATGCAGAATCTGCAAAGTAAATGTTTGTTTGATATATTTGTATGTCCTGTGTAGGAAGGCGGTATTTATTATATGTACTCTGAATACTCATTGACTTTAAATCTCTAGGACATATTCATAACTGTGGGCAATAAAGGGAAATTGTGGTGATTCGATATACTCCATTGAGTGATCAGTCGCTGTGCACTTGTAAGGGGAATACATAATTACAGATCACCCGTCGGCGGCTCCACGCTATGGAGGGATTGTGCAAACAACAGCTTTATGATATTATAAAGAGAAAACATTTGTGTATTTGTTATCCAGGGATTGTGTGCATAGAGGATTTATTACCAAGGACATAATGCAGGCCTGTGGAGAGAACACTTCAACATAGGAGGCACAATAGGCATCTGACAATAAATTGTTCTGTTGAATGACCTTGTTTGCCATTGTGAAGGAAGTTAACTAGAAGCCTGTGTGAGATTGGAGCATATTAGAAGTTTATGGCTATTCTGATGTGGGGACTTTATGATTGATGACAAGACTGTGCGTTTTGAAGAAAAGAAGGGGCAACACTGTAGGGCTGAAGTGACATGATTTATTACACTGAGTGTAAATAGGTGACTGAACAGTGTAGAATAGGTGTGTCGGAGGGAGCGAGGAATTTATGTATACAGGGGCTAATAACAGCTGGTGGTGGGATACTCTGATTACTGACAGTGGTACAGTGATTCACATGACAATGGTACAGTGATTCACATAACAGATTAAGTGATTCACATGACGAGTAGACTTTGTCTGTATACGGGACTTAAAATATACCTGGTGGTTGTCGAAAATGGATCACACCAACTTCTGTGTAGCAATTGACAGAACGTGATCCACTGATTCACATGCCAAAGTACCAGTCATAAAAAGCTACTTATAATCCTCAGGATCCTATATTAGGTGTTGGATATATCTGGATATTGCACACTTCATTGTGTAGCCTACCCTGAAAATTGGAAATGGTAATTTCACGTCCACCTTGTGAGTATTGTTTGTGTTCCAACCTCCTACAACAAACACATCTGACAACCCCCCATTGAACAATCCCACACCCTGGTCTCAATCACCTCAAATCCACTCTCCCACCCAGGGTATTAGCTCTGTTGATCCAAGCCAATGCACCCGAGCCCCTGGATTACCGACTTTCTCAGGGGATCACACTCGCACCTTGCTTAACAGGACAGAGAAATCTTCAAGGTTAGGATGGTCCGATGATAGGTATATGTGATAAGTATAGCCTTTGTTTGACCACTTGATGGAGTGTTGACCAGCAGGGATAGAGGTACATACCGGTCAGTGGGGAAGGGTATATAGTGACACATGTACAGGGTATCATGGCAAGGCGGTAATGGCTTTTGAAGAGCCTGTATTGATATGTGCTTGTAATACTTGAAAGTACTGGACAGTGTGTAGATGACAGGACAAACGATATATTTTGACCTGGAGAATACCGCTTCTTTGGATTAATCATTTACTCTCACTCACTCACTCACTCACTCACTCACTCACTCACTCACTCACTCACTCACTCACTCACTCACTCACCTCACCCACCCACCCACCCACTCCACTCACTCACTCACTCACTCACTCTCTCACTCACTCACTCACTCACTCACTCTGCTTATCACCTTGAAACATAAAACAGTGAATCTATTCTTAGCCGCTAACTGTGCTGGAATTCAATTCTTACAAATCAATGTAAGACATGCTGCCTACCAGACTTAATGAAGCTTGACCCTAAACCATTTTGTTAAAGTAATCTGTTGTGACTGGAGCCAATAAGGTATGGCTGTCAGCAGAGATCATATAATAGATATTATTATCTATTATATGGTCTCTGCTGTCAGGGAACATCAGTAAACGGATCTTCTTCCTTTGTGTTGTCCTCAGTGTGATGTCAACATGGTCAATAGGCCAGTTACTATTGCAACACTGGCAGACTCTCAGTAACACTGACCGAACACAAGCTGATCCCTGCTACCCTGTCATATTGTATGTAGTGGCATCCCATGTCTAGACAGTGGGGCGTAGTATGACATAACATCCTCTGATAATAGGTTGTGGGGTCTTTTGCAGAACTGTGCTAACTGTGCTCCTAGTTGAACCACTTAGTGGACTGAATGCCAAGTGTATGATTATGACCCTTGGTGATTTGGAGTGAGTGAGTTTAGTTTTACACCGCACTCAGCAATATTCCAGCTATATGGCGGCGGTCTGTAAATAATCGAGTCTGGACCAGACAATCCAGTGATCAACAGCATGAGCATTGATCTGCGTAATTGGGAACCAATGACATGTGTCAACCAAGTCGGCGAGCATGACCACTTGATCCCGTTAGTCTGCTCTGACGACAAGCATGGGTTACTGAAGATCAATATTCTAACCCGGACCTTCACGGGTTGGTGATTTGGAAATGAACCAGATATTCACCAAGTGGTCGATATATACATCTTGTGTATCTTCAGGTCAGTGGTTCAATCCCTGGCTGTGTCCTGTGTAAAGATGCTGAATGGTTGTACTTGTTGTGACTCGGTCTAATGTTGGCGTAAAGGGGATAAAACAAGGTCTTGAAGGGTGAGAGTCAAACTGTGGCTTGGTATCTCAGCAGGCAAGTAGTGTGAAGTTCATGTACTATACAACCTGTGTTTGTCAGGACAAGCTAGTGGTGGTCCGATTAATTGAAATAATCGAAGACAAAAATAATGACAAAACGACCAAGCAATCGATCATTTTTTCTCATAATCGAACACAAACGATTTTGGAACACTTGTTTGCAATAACAATATAAATTGCAAAAGGTTGATTTTGTCTCTACATTGCATAAGCACTACAAGCTCGTTCCAAGTCATGATTAAATTTATCTTAACAACTCCAGGAAATGTATGTTCCTAACACACTAGTTATCCTTTAAAGATGTGAAATTTGCAATTGCATTTTGTGCAATTTGTGAAAAAACCCGAGAGAACTACATGTTTTTTCTTTATTTTTTGTGCATTAACAAACATAACCAGGAAAATTTGATAAATGACGCTAACCAATTATTTTCGATGATTGATCGGTTGTAATGAACCAATCATCAAATATGAGATTTACACCAATTCCCAACACTAGGACAAGCAGACGTACAGGCACACAGGCACACACTCACACACTCCAATGCATGCACACATCCACACACACATTCACACATACGATATCCTGAACAAAATGTTAAATCAATTTCACCTCTTCTGATCCACTTCAGTCCTTCCTCCTGAGCTGCCAAAACGGTTTACTCCCAAAAGTTAGACGTCCCAAAAGTCAGACAAATTAATCAGGTGTGACTGTGAATACAACCTTGTCTTACCCACTCATATAATGAACCTGCCCCATACACTAACAAGATGGTTTTCACATTTGTACAGAAATACTTTGATCAGAATGCTAATGTTGACTGGCTTACTCAATCACTGGGTTCTCGAAATGTGTTTTCGCAATGTTCACAATATGTTGTTAAGTTTCCATTAACTTAAAGGAGTTACTTCCTTCCTAGCATTGTTTTTCCAGCATAAACAAATAAAATATAGAAAGAAGTACAGGGTGTATGGTTAACATTCAATTATAACCCCCAAATAATAGGAAAACATTATCCACTCTACCAAATTCAACACTATCTGCACAAGATCAACCTTCATCCAAACGGCAAATGTATCACTTGCTAAATTCCTGAAACAATAGCCCACACTATCTTTAACTGCTCAAAATATAATATACAAAGAACCCCATTTACCAATGCTTTAAAACAGTACCTCAACAATGCTAACTCTTCTGATCTCAACATTCTTACAAAGCCCAAATTAATTAAAACTATCACTACATATCTTATTCATACAAAATTATATCAAACAATCTAGAAACAAACACAATAATACAATAATTCCACTTTTACCATTTTAAAAATTGTTATAAATATGTATATATGTTCTTTTAACTTTAACTCATTTTTTAACCTTTTATTATGTTCATCATTATTCACTTAATAATTATGTTTTTAAACATAGGTGGGTTGTAAAGCAACATATTAAGAAAAATACAATCAAATTGTTTTGTTTCATGTCAAATAAAGTCATTGTCATTATCCTTAATCTCTTCTCTTTGTGTTTGGATTAGTATGTTTGGAGTAGTCCATTAATTAACGAAGGTAACAGTGTAGTGAACCTCAGTGCAACCAACCATAACCTTTGTTGTTTTAGCACGTCTAACTTTTGGGACGTCTAACTTGTGGGAGGTCACCTCCAAAACGGCCATGACATAACTGAAGTACAGTAAACTATGTTTGTATTTGAGCCGGAAATAGCAATCCGCTGTGCACACGTTTCCCGGTGAACAAGTTCAAACATGCACAATAATATAATGGGATGAATTCTGACGCCAGTCGTCAGTAAAATATAATACAGAATACTATTATTTAACCCAAAGAAATATATCCTAGCATTGTGTAATTTTATTTACAGTTTTTATGTAAAATATATATAATCAACACTAAGGTTATACGGACCCTCATGAACGTGGTAAGCACATGGAATGGGGTAAAATACGGAAGCCATTTAAATTCACACATTTTTACCGATGTTACTGTAAACTAGCAGTCAATGGAAAATGAGGTGGTAATCAGTTCGTGATTGTTGAATGGGGTAAAATAAGCAAGCCAGTTTGTTGCTACAATAAATATGATATTTAGAGAAGCAAAATATATTATGCATTTTCTGTCTACACTTCGTTTCGATCCGTGAGTAGACACAATATATATGACAGTGAATTCTTTGAATAATGTGGACCAAAGTTATAATTATTGGTAACTGCCAGTTGTCTGTGGTCTGTGTTTGCCGCGATTAGGACCCCATCGCGGGGGATTGACTTATGCATGAAACATACCATTTTGACCCTGATTTTAAGGGTCAAGTTTGGGGGTCGTCTTATCCATGGGGTCGTCTTATAGACGATCATATACGGTAACAAACAACCTTATAATAAACCAGTGGATATAAGAATCAGGCCACTTGTTTTAGATTTATGTATAACAAACTAGAAGTAGTGGTTTCATTGAGTTCATTATCACTGTTGTATACTGCACTGCAGGTGTTAACTTGACTTATCCAATATTCAGTTACTTACTCTCACAATAAGGATTGGCTGGAGCTGCTCTGTAGGTCTTGTTAATGAATGGTAATTTCACCTCATCGTGACCAAGCATGCGTCTGTGATCAGCCACTCATTCAGCTTGTACATACACAAATCCATATATTTTTATCCCCTCTAACAAAGAAGTTGCGAGGGATATAGAAATGAGTTCCGTCTGTCCGTGCGTCCGTCACACTTTGTCCGAAGCATATCTCCTAACCTATTCGTGATAGCTTAACCAAACTTGGTACACATGTCAACCACGATCCCTAGATGTGTTAGACCCAGATATGAATATTTATTTTTGCTGTTTCCATGGAAACGTGACTTAGGCTGTGGCTATGATGATGTCATCTTGTTGCCTTTCCATGACAACAAGTTAGGCTTCAACTGAATTTGGTGGTAGTGCTCCTTTCTGGAGCAGATCTTAAAAAACCTTTTAATACTCTCCTTCCACTTTGCTATATACACTCCAAAACATTTGACATAATCATAATTAGTAGACATATTCATAAAGAGTACTTTGCTGTTGCGGGGGATATTGATGACTTTGTCTTCTTGTTATATTGACTTCGATATTTGTTTTATGTGTGGAGCTAAATGTGTATTTAATGGTGTTTACACTCTGTAAATCAATGTAAAACTTTACTGTGTATTTAGATTTTGCAATCAAATGCCATGGAATTACTTGCAATCAATCTATTATGACATTGCAAAAATATAGCGGTAATATTACCCACTGTGCATTAAAGAGGTAGCTTAGTGGTTAAAACGTTCGCTCTTCGTGCCGAAGACCCAGGTTTGATTCCCCACATGGGCACAGTCCTTGAAGCCCATTTCTGATGTCTTCCGCAGTGATATTACTGGAATATTGCTAAAAGCGGTGTAAAACTAAACTCACTCACTCACTGTGCATTAAACTGTGTTTACTCACACACTCACGTCAGACAGATAACGAACAAAACGTTTGTACTCATGATTATTTTGGGGATATTTTTTTGTAGTTGAGGCCACAATTTCATATCCCCCAAAACATAATCCTTTGCTTTTTTTCAATCATTACCTGTGATCCAGAACCTTGAAGCCCATTTCTGATGTCTTCCGCAGTGATATTACTGGAATATTGCTAAAAGCGGTGTAAAACTAAACTCACTCACTCACTGTGCATTAAACTGTGTTTACTCACACACTCACGTTAGACAGATAACGAACAAAACGTTTGTACTCATGATTATTTTGGGGATATTTTTTTGTAGTTGAGGCCACAATTTCATATCCCCCAAAACATAATCCTTTGCTTTTTTTCAATCATTACCTGTGATCCAGAACAGCTTCAGAAGACTGTTTATGAAATTTATTGGCCAATATATCCCCTTAATGCTTGTTATACCTGATAACAAGGATTGTCACCTCGTTATCAATACGTTACCTCCGTCAAGTCAGGTTTATGAGGCAGATATTCACCCAGGCAGTGGTGTTTGAGTGTGAATCTGATTAAAATGATGACAATTTATGAGCAGATTGTCCTCGTCTTGTACCATCCGCAGATAGTTGTGAGGGATAGAGACCTGTCTATACTAATCCATTAACAATCTACACAATCCAGGGGTCAACATGTTACATGTCAACCTCCACATCAGACTGTTTCTTGTAGAAGGGTCATGTTGTACCTTTTTATCCCCCCGGCATGTAATGCGGGGGGATATAGTCGTCGCCTTGTCCGTCCGTAATCATTTTGTTTCCAGAGTATAACTCAAAATATTTTTCAACAAAACTTGGTAGATATCTCATCAAACAGAACCTTAAGTGGTGCCTTTTGCTATTTGCAGATTTTTGGCATTTTTATTTTTCCCGGTTTCCATGGAAACGATTCGGAAAAAGGGAGGGGTGGGTTTTGTTTCAGGAGCACAACTCGAAACCTTCTTAATATCTTTCAGCAAAACTTGTCAGATATGTGAGGCAGATGCCAAAGTGGTGCCTTTTGCTATTTGGCAGATTTTTTGACATATGTATCTTTCCCGGTTTCCATGGAAACAGTTAGGACTGGTGGGAGGGGTGGGCTTCATTTCCGGTGCACAACTCGAAAAGCGTTCAATATCTTTCAACAGAATTTGGCAGATATATTAGGCAAATTTTGAAATGGTGCCTTTTGCTATTTACAGATTTTTGGCATTTATATTTCTCATGATTTGGAAATATCAAGCTGGACTGTCAGATGATTTGTTCTTTCAAATATGTGGGGGCAGGGGGGATATGTCATCTTCTGATGACTCTTGTTCTAATTTGGCTCAACTTTTCACATTGTGTTGAAGTGCAGTTTGTAATACATTTTGCTGTGTTAACATGTTTCACATTGTTGCTGGAAAGTTGCTGCCTATTCAAAATTCAGGGAAGGGATTTTTGCAACTTTTGTCCTTTTTGTTATACAACCAGTACTACACTGACATGTCAGAATTACTGACATTAGGATAAGTTGGACCAGCGCAGGGAACGATTTACGAGAAGTAGGCAGTGCACGGCAATGAGCAAACCTAATTGGTTTGTGAAAGGTAGAGCAGATGTAGGTTTAGTGCACGTGCATTACATGATGATGAAATTGATTCTGTGTGTAACTGCACACACCTTGCTCATAAGACTCTCACGTCGGTGTAGCTAGTCGCACTACACTTGATCGTGGACAACCCGGGGCCCCTTCGCTAACAATAGCAAGCGCCACTGGGCTGCACTCATACATGCTAATATGGGTCAATTGTCAGGTCGGTGCTCAACTTATCGCTGTTTGCTAGTAGACCCATGATGACCCAGGTTACAATTGTTCTTCAGTAACCCATGCTTGTGGTAAGATACGCTTAACAGGATCAGATGGTCATGCTCACTGACTTGGTTGACACATGTCATCGTATCCCAATAGCGTAGATCGATGCTCATGCCATTGATCACTGGATTGTCTGGTTAAAATTTGATTATTTACAGACTGCAGCTATATTGCTAGAATAATGCTGAGTGCGGCGTTAAACAAGGAAAAAAAAAAAATATTCAAGTATGAGAATCCCGATGTTTCAGTTCCTGGACAGTACACAGTTTTGTACCATTGATGGTGTTGAGTCTAGAAATTGATGATGGTTCACCACGTGCCACTGCACCACTCTGCTGATTTTAGTACAAACACATTTTCAAATTAGATTCCTACAACTCCTGAAAGTTTGTCAATATCTGTCGTGTCTGTGTGGGTGGTAGATCATTTGTGTGATATAAGGTGAGACAGCAGCAGCGTGTACTGGTCAACCTTTAGCCATAAATATCTGGACGCTCCGGTGTTTGGACAAATTTAGTGGTTGTTTTCAGGTGAAGTTGAGTAAACATAATAAACCTGTCTCATGAGATGTTATACAGGATATGACAGCCCACAGTGTATGCCATTCAGGTTACTTGATACTCTTTCCTTATTCAGGGTCATTGTGTGTCAGTTTAAATGTAGAGGCACTGCCGTACTGCATGTCTGAGGTGCCTTGAACGTGATTGTAGGTTCAGATTCGAGTTGACCCTGATTGTGTTTCAAGGTACATTGTCAGCACAGCATCCATGCCCATGTTGGACGTGATTGTAGGTTTAGATGTGGGTTGACCCTGATTGTGTTTCAAGGTACATTGTCAGCACAGCATCCATGCCCATGTTGGACGTGATTGTAGGTTTAGATGTGGGTTGACCCTGATTGTGTTTCAAGGTACATTGTCAGCACAGCATCCATGCCCATGTTGGACGTGATTGTAGGTTCAGATGCGGGTTGACCTTGATTGTGTTTCAAGGTACATTGTCAGCACAGCATCCATGCTCATGTTGGACGTGATTGTAGGTTCAGATGCGGGTTGACCCTGATTGTGTTTCAAGGTACATTGTCAGCACAGCATCCATGCCCATGGGTTTCATCGAAGTGCTTGATGTTTGAGCTTTCCTTCCATATCAACAGAACGCTGATGTAACCAATATACTCTTCAGGGCAATTCTAAACCGAACTCTCTCACTCATTCATACCTTAAATATTTCTTTTAACAACTACCAAATGTGACTTATTGAAAATCTAGCATGACCTGCCCTAAACACTGGCACATTCCATAAAATCTTAATCAAAATACACCAGTGAAATCAGAGTGCTGAATGCTGATCTTATTGATATAATAGTGACTCAGGATATTTGACAGGGGTGCGGGTTCTCTGGGACTCAGGAGGATGGGGTATGGATGTCAGGAAAACATTGAATTACATTCGATTAAGGGGTTGTTGAAGTATATGTTTCATAAAATGTGGGACTGGATAAACAGCAAAATGTCACCAACACCATCACCAACACCATCACCAACACCAACACCAACACCCATAATGAATGACCAGGGTTTTTCAAAGTTTAAAAAGCTGTCAACATGATTGAAGTGATAAGTGAAAGTTATACAAATCACAACAATTTGGGAACCCTGTAAATGAAATCACAGGGACTGTCTGTATCTTGGTGTGTGTCTGCAATACTGGAGCTAAACAACAAAATTGTTACTTTACAACATTTCAAATTGATTTCCTCCGATTGAGTAACCGCATTTTCAACAACAAAATAATTCATGACCAATCCAGACAAAGAATTTTCATTTTGTGCAACATGATAGGTATTATTTTCACAAAGAGTAATTATGAAGCATAAGAAATTCATACCCTATAAATATTCCATGGTGTAACCATGGTTACATGTCATGGGAACCTGAGTTCCTGCATGGCCCCTGTAAGGATCTTAGAACATGGGATGTATCAGGTGCATGTGACATCAACACTGCTGTGAGTTTCTGGGCTTTGGCTGGAGATTTGATCTGTCTGTATGTACATTGTGTGCAGTCAGTCAATATGTGCACAGCATAGAGTCACCGTTGTTTACAGCCCTGGTTTGGAGTTACAAGCTTTTCTTTATTTGTTCGGGTAATGGCCCACCACAATAACTGCTTTGTGTTTATAAGAGGATCATTAGTTGTGAGGAAACTATTATGCATGCCATCAAAGTATTTAGGGAGATTTAGAAGAGGTTTGTCTGTTCAATATGACATGCCGAGTAGCGTCAGGTTATGGACTTTGCAATATTTGTCAAAGCAATCTTTGGGCCACAACTGTCAGTGTCAGAACAATAAACCTTGGTCACAGATAGTTGTTTCAAATATGACATGGTCCTAACACGTTGTATATATATGTATATACTGAACAGATAAACTTCAGGATCATGAAATAGTTTAATACTCTCTACACATTTAAGGAAATTCAGTGTTAACTCCCCAAACATATTCATGAACGTTTTTGTGCATTGTATTTACTGGGTCTTTTGTCACTAGACAGAATACAAAGGTGTGAAATTTGAATTTATTATCCCCCGCCATGAAGTGGGAGGGGGATGTAGGTTTGAGCTCTACCCATCCGCCCTCCGAGATGATGGGGACAGATGTTCTCAAGAACCATTATGGATAGGGAAACCAAATTTGGTATGTGTTTACAGTGAGTGAGTGAGTTTAGTTTTACGCTGCTTTTAGCAATATTCCAGCAATATCTCGGCGGGGGACACCAGAAATGAGCTTCACACATTGTACCCATATGTGTTTAGAGGAATGCCTTGATGAAGTTTTAAAAAACCCGGAAACCGTGTTACAGTTTGTGACAGAGTTATGACCCTTGTCTTGAGGTTCTTGAGTTAGTGCACGGGATCCCCAGCGAAGACAGATTTTCTAAAAATACGTTACATAGATAGGGAGACCAAATGTGGAATGTAGTTTCCGGACACAAATGCCATGATAGACTTAGAAAACGGGAACCGTGTTAAGATTCTTTACAGAATTATGCAGGGGTTCAAAAATCCCATCGCCCGACGCCCGGGACAAGTCAGTTTTTATTTCGGGCAATCAAATAATGGTATCTTACTTGTCCGTGGGCTACTAGATAATTTCCACTTATGGTTTCAAACTGCAATAAACTTTGATTTAATTTCATATCTGCTCAAAATGTAGCTATTAAATTTCACAATGATAATAAAGTAGAGTTATCTTTCTTTGCTATTTATCACTTTTCAATAAATAGTCCAGTAAACATTAACATCAAATACCATGTTGATTTCTTCTTTTATAATTACATCATCATAATTATGTCATCAAATCAGGGCAAGTGGAAAATTAGTCAGGACAAGTTACTTTCTTAAAGTCATTTGCCCTTTGGCAAGTGGCTTTTTAAAAAACTTTTGAACCCCTGATTATGGCCTTTGTCATTCATTTCTTGGGTTAGTGCACGTTATCCCCAATGGGAACAGTTTTTCTCATATAGCAGCTTATATATCGCTATTTGTAGGAATAATGAATAGCAGCGTTCGAAATACCTGCCTTCCCAACCGTCCAAGACGGGTTATTTGCAACACGGACTGCCAGATTCTCAAATTCACCTGCCTGACGGTAAGGTTAAAATTTTGACATGGATATGAAGATATTTTTGTGGGCAGGTAAGTTTTACATCTAACCAGCCCTGTGGTCTGGCTGAAATTTTTTGGAGTTTCATACCCCATGAATAGTTGTCAAAATAGGAACAGAACACTGTGGCAGGGGATATTGATGACCATGTTCTTGTTTTAACAAGTTTAACAGGTTACAATATCTTAGTATTCAATATGCACAATCTGTAATTTCTCTCAAGGTTTCAAAGTCTCAAAGTGGCAGAGTTTCCCTGTCATTATGCATGAGGAAGAAATACTACACTACATGTAAGTAATGTTCAGTCAAAGGATATGTTAAGAACATAAACCTCCCGTGGATTCCCGATTAGTGTAGGTCCCCTACTCCTTTTGTAAGAAGTGACCAGATTGGATTAGGAGATCAGATTGAGTGTCTTGTGTGATAACATGACACCCACATCACACCCGGAAGGTGTAGATCATCGCTCACAGTTAATCATATAAATAGAGGGATATCTTGATTTACAAAGCATACACAATCAGAAATTGTCTTTCACTTCCTTTGAAGGTTTGTTATGAATGGCTTAAGTCTACTGTAAATACATGGGACAAACTCATATGATTTAAGGTATGGTTTAAGGGATAAACTATGAGATGAAAATAGAGCAGATTGCTTGAAGTAATCCATGGTTACAGATATTTATACTTGCAAGAGAAGGAATGTATTTTATCACATAGAACTAAATACATAGTAAAGAAAGTATTGGGCACGTTTATACATTTTATAGAATGAACCCTTTTTGATGTACAGAGAGAGTACAGTCATGGCGGTAGCCACCATGTCAAGTCTGAGTACAATGGTGGTGGTGGGGTAGCCTTGTGGTGAAAGTGTTTGCTTTGTCATGCATAGGTTCGGCTCCCCACATGGGTACACAGGGGTGGAAATAACTTTAAAATTGGTAGTGTACTCCGGTACAGTGGCACATGTAAAATCACTTGCCCTGATAATTTTTCCGCTATACCGGCCGATTTTTTGGGGTGATTTTTTTTATATACCGGTAAGCAACATAATTAACATTGGAATGTCAACCGGACACCAGTACAGCGTGATATACAAATGTGCTTGCCCGACAGAAAAAAACACTGGACTCGGACGTCGGGCAATGGGTTATTTCCATCCCTGGTACAATGTGTGAAGTGAAGCCTATTTCTGTGTCCCCCACCTCATATTGCTGGAATACTGCTAAAAGCGGCATAAAACCATACTCACTCACTACTAGCCTCAGGAGACCATTTACATTAGACATACTGACTTGGTGCCAGTTTCCATGGATGGAACATTGTTGACAGTATTTGTTTTTCTTGTCCATGCTTGACTGGCTGCCATGTTACAGCTGAAGGCTTACTGAAGCAGGAAACATCATTTTCATCATTGCTCTAGAATCAATTAATGAAGCAAGCATGACAAGTGTCAAAATAAAACATGCAGTGCCCTACTATTGTCATTATGGCATGTTGGAATTGGTCCCTCACACTCTATTACTCGTCTTCCCTTGAGGAACTGGTAGAATAGGCACAGTACACATAACTTGTCATACAGGGTGACTAAATTGGATTGGCTGGTCAGGCATGGTGACTTGGATGACTGCATGTCAATATGCCCTGACTGGGTGAGATATTGCTGATTACATCCTGACTGGGTGAGATATTGCTGATTACGTCCTGACTGGGTGAAATATCGCTCATTATGCCCTGACTGGGTGAGATATTGCTGATTACATCCTGACTGGGTGAAATATTGCTGATTACGTCCTTACTGGGTGAGATATTGCTGATTACATCCTGACTGGGTGAGATATTGCTGATTACATCCTGACTGGGTGAGATATTGCTCATTATGACCTGACTGGGTGAGATATTGCTTATTACGTCCTTACTGGGTGAGATATTGCTGATTACATCCTGACTGGGTGAGATATTGAGGATTACGTCCTGACTGGGTGAGATATTGCTGATTACGTCCTTACTGGGTGAGATATTGCTCATTACATCCTGACTGGGTGAGATATTGCTGATTACATCCTGACTGGGTGAGATATTGCTGATTACATCCTGACTGGGTGAGATATTGCGGATTACGTCCTGACTGGGTGAGATATTGCTGATTACGTCCTTACTGGGCGAGATATTGCTGATTACGTCCTGACTGGGTGAGATATTGCTGATTACGTCCTTACTGGGTGAGATATTGCTGATTACATCCTGACTGGGTGAGATATTGCTTATTACGCCCTGACTGGGTGAGATATTGCTTATTATGCCCTGATTGGGTGAGATATTGCTGATTACGCCCTGACTGGGTGAGATATTGCTTATTATGCCCTGACTGGGTGAGATATTGCTTATTACGCCCTGACTGGGTGAGATATTGCTTATTATGCCCTGACTGGGTGAGATATTGCTTATTACGCCATGACTGGGTGAGATATTGCTTATTACGCCCTGACTGGGTGAGATATTGCTTATTATGCCATGACTGGGTGACATATTGCTTATTAGCCCTGACTGGGTGAGATATTGCTTATTACGCCATGACTGGGTGAGATATTGCTTATTATGCCCTGATTGGGTGAGATATTGCTTATTACGCCCTGGCTGGGTGAGATATTGCTTATTATGCCCTGATTGGATGAGATATTGCTTATTATGCCCTGACTGGATGAGATATTGCTTATTACGCCCTGACTGGGTGACATATTGCTTATTATGCCCTGACTGTGTGAGATATTGCTTATTACGCCCTGACTGTGTGAGATATTGCTTATTATGCCCTGACTGGATGAGTTATTGCTTATTACGCCCTGACTGGGTGAGATATTGCTGATTATGCCCTGACTGGGTGAGATATTGCTTATTATGCCCTGACTGGGTGAGATATTGCTTATTATGCCCTGACTGGGTGAGACATTGCTTATTACGCCCTGATAATGAGATATTGCTTATTACACCCTGACTGGTAGAGACATTGCTTATTATGCCCTGACTGTGTGAGATATTGCTTATTACACCCTGATGATGAGATATTGCTTATTACACCCTGGGTGAGACATTGCTCATCATGTTTCATATGAACTGTTGGTTTATCTAACAGATAATACACTTTGTCAAATTGGACCAGGAATGCGCCGTTGAGCCATAAATGCTGGTTGTTTGGTGGGTAAGAAGAGATAATTTTTTATTTTGAACTCATTTGATGACAGGGAAATAATAGACTAAAAGAAGCTTGAAATAGAGTGTTAATGTCATTATTATGATTATCATCTCTTGAACTGCCTTCAGGTAACTGACAACAGGTAATTCAGTGTCTGTACTTCCTGATTGTGTGTATATCGTGCCGACGTCGGGGCCACTGGAGCCCAGCGCATTTACCAGTGTTAAGTCATTTGGATAACTTTGTGAGGACCGACTTTATCAGTGATCAGTGTTTGCTTCAGAATGGCCTTTACAAAAAGAAAGTGAGTCATTTTTTACTGCCGGTGAAGTGTGCACAACCATTTAATTCTCGTACAAGTTTAAACTTGATGGCCTGATAACGGTGGTATTTCTGGGTTTGAGGAATCTGAAATTTGAAAATGTAGATATGACAGCACTTTCAGCTTCTTTCAGCCTATTACTTTTTAACAAGTTGAAGATGTGTATCACTGGTGAATGGATTGTTGAGAGATAGGTTTGAATTGAATTGTGGGTTTCAGAAGATACAGCCTGGACAAAATCTTTTAGTCTGTTAGCCTAAACTTGGGTCTTGTACCAGGTTTAGTCAGTTTTACTGGTATGTCATAACTTGTAATAAATAGCATGAGCATACTGGACCAAACAAAATTTTACAAGATTTGGGCTTTAGATTAATGGCTTAAGTTACAGCCTGAGGAGGTATCAGTCTCCATGTTAAAAACAGTCTTGCAGAATTCTTTGTCTCAAAAGAAATCTTTTTATCCCCCGCAACGCGTTTTGCAGGGGGTATTAAAATGGACTCCGTCCGTGCGTGCGTGCGTCCGTCCGTCCGTGCACATTTGTCTTTTCCGGAGCAGAACTCTAAAACCGTTCACTATTTCTTTACCAAACTTGGCACATAGATTGGTCTGGTGGTGTACTGGTGCCTTTTTGGTAGTTTTGGAATTCTGAATAAACTATTTTTGGTGTTTCCATGGCAACAAGTTCGACTTAGAATGAAATTAGTGGTAGTGCTCTTTTCCGGAGCAGAACTCTAAAACCATTCACTATTTCTTCACCAAACTTGGCACATAGATAGATCTGATGGTGTACTGGTGCCTTTTGGTAGTTTTGGAATTCTGAATAAAATATTTTTGGCGTTTCCGTGGTAACAAGTTTTGACTTAGCCTGAAATTGGTGGTAGTACACTTTTCCGGAGCAGAACTCTAAAACCGTTCACTATTTCTTCACCAAACTTGACACATAGATTGGTCTGGTGGTGTACTGGTGCCTTTTTGGTAGTTTTGGAATTCTGAATAAAATATTTTTGGTGTTTCCATGGCAACAAGTTTGACATACACTGAAATTGGTGATAGTGCTCGTTTCTGGAGCATAACTTAAAAAACCTTTCAATACTCTCCTTCCACTTTTCTATATACACACCTAAATATTTGACATAATCATAACTCGTAGACATAATCATGAAGAGTATTTTGCCATTGAGGGGGATATTGATGACTTTGTCTTCTTGTTATGATTGGATAACAAACTCTGCCAACTTTAAAGAAACAAATGGAAAAATATTTGCTGAAAAGCCCTAGTTCTATTGCTGCTACACGTTTTATCTTTTCACCACAAATAGTAGCATACATGCAGGACTGATGAAATGCTCCTAAAATTGCACACATGGTAAAATATTCAGATTATATGACAATGCAAAAATATTTATCTGAAACGTCTTTTTAATGTCAGTTGTTTTTCCCACCTGCTAGGAATTTGTTTTAGGAATTAAAAGTGACCTGCATGAGCAACTGAGGAAAAGGTTTCTTTGATTAAAAATATATATTTATATTTTGTGTAATGGTTTCATTGATTGATTATTGATTGATTATTGATTGATTATTGATTGATTATTGATTGATCATTGATTGATTATTGGTTACCACCACACTCACCAATTCTCCAGCTGTATGACGACGGTGGACAGTCACTTCTCACACATGACACCATAAGCATTGATCCACACATTTACAGTCGATCACATGCATCAATGAAGTCTGTTAGTCTGTGAGGTAGCCTAGTGGTTAAAGCGTTTGCTCGTCGCCGAAGACCAGGGTTCAATTCCCCACATGGGTACAATGTGTGAAGCACATTTCTGGTGTTCCTCAGCGTGATATTGCTGGAATATTGCTAAAAGCGACATAAAACCATACTCACTCACTCCCTGTTAGTCTGACTACTGCATACATTTAGACTCTTTTCACAACAGTCTCTGGTAATACATCCGGTATGGAGTACCGGTACATGTCTACTGTCGGGCAAAAATTAATGTTCCAAATTTATCCTCACATTATAGGGTCATGCACAAACTTATATTTACATATTTCCTTGTGTGAACACTGGCGAGTTGATTAATCAGGAGTGTTTGGATTAAAGTGGCGTCTTTATCAAGTGCCATTGTCTTCATTAAATGCTGGGGTCTCAGTAAAATGCTAGCTTCTACACTGAACACCATTATTATCTTTCCATTAAATGCCAGAAATGACAAGTGTCTGAATAGTAATAAACATTTAGGCATCTTGTTGATATGTGGTACTGTGTTATGAATGTTCGACCTCCTATTTTCATTATTCCTATTTCGCCTTCAAACATGTCAGATACTCATGATGATGATGATGATGACTGAATATTAAGGCTGTGACGATTCACTCGCGTATTCGGTGAATCGAACCATAGCCCTTCATGAATTCAATTCGTTATTCGTGGTCACCAGAACCGAATATTAACGAACATTTACGATTTTTTTAAAGGAGCACGTTTTACTTGAACCCTTAAGTCCTTTCCAAAGTGAGATATGCAAGGATTGAATATGTGCTAGCATTGCAGTAGTGCAAGTCATGTTAGTTTGGCAAGACTGCACATGGTACTGTCAACTATAACGATTACATACCAAATTTGAGTGTCATGAGATCACTGGTTATTGCTGGGACAATTCAAAACTGTCAACACGGGCATTCCATATTGTACATCAATCACTTAACTGCAATATTGTATTCATGAATAATTATTCGTATCCGTTACCCAATATTCATGTTACGTATCATATTCGCCACATAGTGTATTCGTTGCAGCCCTACTGAATATGTCAGTTAATGTGGTGTGGAAACAAAATGTCCTATATTATTTCAAGAGTTAGATTTACTGCTGCAAAGGAATTAAAGACAACTGGTTTCTTCACACAACTGTCACATGATAAAGTCAGGTGTTCTCTAACTTAATATTTATGTATTTCCAGTGTCCTTTATATAACTGACCCTTACCTGGAGCCCTTGATGACCTTGTCTTTCTCATATTCCACAAGTTTTGATCATATTCCTTTAAATGACCGCATTTTATGCCATTTTATTCCATTTTGGTAAATTTGCTGCACAAATCTGACATAGAACCACCATTAGTCAAAGAAAGTAAAAGAGATTGAAACTGCCCTTAAAGAAACAACCTTCCTTCTCTCTTTTTTGAAAGGTTGGCAATGTGTGTAATGTGTTTTTTTTGTCAGAGCACTTAATACTGCTTTCCAGGAATAGTGGCGTTATTTACCTGAAAATAGTTTGCCAGTTTGATGTATCAATCAGGCTGGCCTAGTTTCTCGTCTGCTTCAGTGATTCAATGTGCAACTCTCTTTCAGGACTATGTTTCCAAGACGCGGGACTTGGAGAGGGAGTTGCGGAACTTGTCCGTGGAAAAGACTAGGGCGGAGACGATGCTGGAGGTACGCAAGTAGATCTTAATATACAGATCACATATTTATTTGTCATTGCTAATAGTATGAGTAGTAAAGGCTTTGCACTTGGTGTTTGTCATGACTTCAAACCAAGTGTTGATGAAAGCGGGGGATATAGTATTAGGCTCCGTCCGTACGCACGTACGAATTAGAATATCTTAAGAACCGTTGACTAGATTCTTTTCATATTTGGTACCTAGGTTCGTCACAGTATAAGATAGGTCCCAGTCAGGTTTGGTGACCTTGACCTTCATTTCAAGGTCACAAGGGGACTTAAATGTTTTACTCTTGTCAGCGAGATATCTCAAGAACCGCTCTCTAGATTTTCTTCATATTCAACAACAAGCTTTATCTAGGGAAGGCGCAGGGCATAGTCGATTTTGGTGATCTTCACTTAATTTTCAATGTCATGGCGACACTTTGAAGATTTCAGCATGTTAACCTGTATTCACTGGATTTTCTTCATAGACTTTCAAGACTTCCCTTGAATGTTTTTCAATAAGCAATTTCTTTAGTACCATTTTTGCATATTTCATACACTATGACATTCATGTCAAGGTCAAAGTCAGTCTTGAAAATATTTATGTGTTTGAACAACTAAAGAAGATATCAAGAGAGGTTGACTGGTCATGTTTTTGTTGACATTTAACTTCCTCTTAAACTTTCATTACTTTTTAAGTTTGATTTGATAATTTGCAGTAGGGGATTATGTCACCTTAGTGACAATGCTTGTTCTCATTTGCATAATTAGGAGCTGATCTGATCTGACTAATTTTCTAACATCTTTCTTTCAAATGCTGGCTGACTTTTGATGCAATTTTTTATCATTGTGATTATATTGCAGTTGTAGATTTGATTTGACACAATGTTGTACTCTCCATTTGACCAGGAGATGAAGTCCAGGTTGTCGCGGCAGGAAGATGTCAACGGCAAGCTCCGGGATGAGAACAGCAACCTCAACCATGACATCGACCAGCTCATCAACGTCGTCAGCGTGGCCCGGTCGGCAGGACGTTGGGAGGTACATGAATGTTTGTGTTTGTTGGTTGACCCTAGCCCAGCAGATAGTGCTCACGTCCATGGTTTGGATGACACTAAATACTACTGAGAGCTTTTATCTTTGCCATGTTTTGTACAACAATTGTCTTTTGGACTATTTTGATGTGTATGTTGCTTTAAGCACATTTTGATGTTTACTGAAAGAATATATGTCTTGAGAGCGCTTCCTTTTGATCACAAATTATGTAACTTTCATCCTAATTTGTCAAAAAAATGACACAGGAGGCTTTATATTTTTGTGTAAATTTTTCTACAAACCTTTTTATTAGTGCCTTGTATACATGTGTAGTGAATTCCATGAAAGATATGTTTTGTCTAAAGGCAAAACTGGCAGACCTGTTCGCCCAAATACCCAAACTTGAGGAAGTATGATTTTTGTCTGACATTAATTTGAACTGCTCACATAGCTCAGAACACTTGCATGGGATAGATGCCAGGGGGCACCTGCTGTCATAGATGTCATATGTTGTCCATGAGGAGCACAATGTGCCCCACTCAGTGACCACGTGTTGACCGGCATGTTTACGTTGCTGTTGTCTCTCGCCAGCAGGCATGATTGTTGAAATTTGGTGACAGAACCCAATATGTAATAAGTCTTCGCTGTTGTCAAATCAATACCATCTTTTATTTCAGATTGACACTGTTAGGTTTCGTGAGCTCACTGTAGATCAAGTTTTTGGTTCAATGCATGAAACTTACACCAAGAGGTATGTACTTGCACTGATTCACATTTATATTTGGATACTCTGTTTTGATGTTGCATGTTTATGACAATGGGGACAGGTGCTTGGTTTCTTATAGCATGAGTGGACATCTGTCCTTGTTTTTTTTTACCAGACACATGTGAAGTATTTATGTTGGACTGCAGGTATTATTTCCTAGCACTGTGTTCACATACAGCATGTTCACACTTTTGGGGGTCATTGGTTCGATCTTTGGCTGCGTCATACCAAGAGACATTAAAACGTGTTACTTGTCATTACTCTGCCTTGCACTCAGCATAAGAGAGAAAACAAGGACTGGAAGGCTTAGACTCGGTATCATGTCTCTGAGTCAGGTTTCCGTGTTAAGTGGCGTCTAACATGGCTGGCACTAAAACCGTCAAATTAAGGCGTAAACATTCCCTCTGGATTATGGTTGCCTAATTCTGTGGTTTCCACAAACACATACAGAATGAAGTGAAAATTTTAACACTAAGTCATAGCTATCCCTAGTGGTATGCCCTTCCACCTGACAGACTTACCTCCCCCCTGACCTAGATGTCACTGTATAGTAGTTTGAAAATCCTGACAAATTTTCTGTATGGCATACACTGTACATGTGTATATAGTGGAGTGAAAATTTGACTTCTATCAGCTTGTTTTCTACACTGATCCATCCCTATATAGGTTAGTGTTGTCGACATTAGTCCTTTGGACATCGTAGTTATATTATCATGTCTCTGAGTCAGGTTTCCATGTTAAGTGGCGTCTAACTGGGCTGGCACTAAAACTGGCATTTTGGATCTTTAGTTCTCCATACTGATAAACTTTGGATCTTTCAGGGATAAAATTAGTACAAGCTCAACCATTTTCACTAATGTAAAAGGTGTCTCAAGGGCTGTTAAATGTTTGAAACATTTTCTGTATGTTACTATACGTTATTGATATTCAGGCTGGTTTTTCTATCCCTGCCTTTCCTCCATCATCAGCATGGCATATTGTAAGGATGATGAAATATTATAAGGGTAATGCTATTTTTGAGGGCATTATCATTTGCAGAAGCCCGAGGTCTTCCATTAACTGCCCGACGTAGGAGGGCAGTTGAAAAAGCCCGAGGGCTTCTGCAAATGATAATGCCCTCAAAAATAGCATTACCGTTATTATTGCTAAAATACATGGAATTTGTGTTGAAAAGAAAAAGGAAACAATAAAGGAATTTGACTGTAAGTTTACTCAAAACCAACCTCTGACGGGGTTGACTGACCGAATGCAATTACGTCATCGAACAATTCAAGTGACGTCACAACAAAAAGGGACGACATTCGACCTTGGCCTTTGACAAGACCACAGCCTGCAACATGTCAAACTATGTCAGTGTTCGGTTTTGGTCCAACAACAACATTAATAGTGCAATTGTTAAGGTTTGGACCAGCAAGAAAGCCAATATTACCGCTATTTAAAGCGGGAATTCGGGTTGCTTTGACTTGTTTGACCCAGAATATCGCCAGTCCAAAGCCAATGTCGAATGAACCGTAAGCCCACGCACCCACAATGACGTCACTTGACAACAGAACTGATGGTGGCCCGTCGTTAAGGTTGAGCGGTCCAATATCATTTGCAGCGGCCCGCAAATTTCTGATAATGGGAGGGCCGTTTCATGATAATTCCATGTATTTTAGCTATAAAACATAATGATGCTGATGCTTAAACGACTGACACCAGTGGGGAATACAGGCTCTTTATTGGGAGTGAGCAGAATTTGATGGAGGGATTGTCAGAGTTATCACCCTTGGAATATCTGTCATGTAACATTCTTGGATTACAAATCTGGTGACAGTGTCTGACATTACAGGTCCTTATGAACACTGTAAGTGGAAATATTCACCACAATATCAAATTGTATAAATACCCTTGAGTTCAATATCATTATGAACTATGCTATTTATACAGTCAGTGATTTACGATTGGTTTGACAACCCTGGGTTCTGTTCCACATCTTGGCACTATTATGAACATACTTCCCTTACACTGACACAGACTATCAATAGTTGTAGCAATGTTGTTGCTTTGTGGAACATCTTGGATTATAACAATCATTCATACTCTAACATAGACTTACAATAGTCAAAGTGTAAGTTATTTTGGGGGACAAGTCCCTGAAATCCAAAGTCTAATATGCGACACTGTTAAATATTAGAGTTGTGAAAAGGGTGTGAGCTTCTGACACGTTGTCATCTTGATCATGTGTTGAAGCAGGCACCTGGAGGACGGCAGCAGCAGCAGCAGCTCCTCGGGGCGTGTCCAGGACCTGCAGGACCAGCTCCGGAGGAAGGAAGACGTGATCCAGGCCATGCAGCTGGAGCTACAGGACAAGGTGACCACCCTCCATTGTTGTGTCCATATCTGTCTTCCTACCCAGTCACTGTCGCCTCCTAGTGGCGAAGAGGAAGAATAGAGATTAAACCATCACGCCGAAAGCCTGGGTTCGATTCCCGGCATCAGTACTATGTGTGAGGCCCATTTCTGGTGTCCACCACGGTCATAATGCTGGAATATTGGAAAAAGCATCATAAAACGATACTCACTCACTAACCCTTTCGCCACCTTTGATGGACTGGCCCCATGCTACCATTACTGATTGTTAGATGTTACTGGATGATTGGGTGTGCAGGGTCTGTGACTTGGATAAATGTATGTCATCATACCCTGATGATACAGCTCATTATATCAACCTTATGTTTACCCTGTCCAGCCTCATTCATTTCCAGACAGTCATGATAGTGCTGGCATATTGCTGAGGAAACATATCTACATGTCATGCACTGACTTTGTGGTGTGCCAAAAGGACCTGTTGAATTGCCTTGTTGTTGAGGAATTTGCCTTCTTGTCTTACAAAGGTCACTTGCATTTCACCAAGACCATTAAACAAGATGTAAAGCATAATTTTCATTTGAATGAAATATTGAGACAGGGCTCCAGATAATTGTTCAACATCAGGAGTATGTACTCCTTATTTTTTCAATATAGGAGTACTGGAAAACAATAAGAGTACATTTAGAGGACTGAATGGAATTTAATGCAGTATCAGTAATCTTGTGTTTCGTTTCATATATGCACCACAACATTGCTACTCTTGTGTAAACAGGGCAATAAACAATAAAATATTAAGTTTTCAGATAAATACCTCCGTAAGTTATTCTGAGACCATACACCATTTCTGTGGTGCGTATCTGCTACGTTTTCTAAATTATTACCTACTGTATCGTGCATATATTTTAGCCGTACATGCGCCGATACGGCCCTTATCTGGAGCCCTGTTGAGATATCACTGAATTTAAGAATGTCCCAGTTTTGAACAAATAACATTTTTCTCTCAATTGAGGGGCAATCGTAGATAAATCCCAGCATCACTGGGCGAAACAAGCATTATAATATTTGGCTGTTACTCATACTGTATGTGATGAAGATGCAAACAGTGGAGACTATCAACCACCTCGGAGCTTATTTATCACCATGTGTAACTGGGTGAGTGTGTTCACACAGCGCTCCACCGACTCCCATCTGGACCAGTATTCTAGTCAGTCAGACCGAGACTATGCTGTTGGCAAGGTCAAGGCCGACCTCAGGAAGTCAGAACAGAAGTTAGATGACCTTCAGTATGAGGTAAGTTCCTAGAGACATAGAGGGCAGCAGACGGCAAAGCCCAGGTATCAGACTAATGAGTCCGGGGGGAGCTGTGACTTTTGTTTGCAACTTTAAAAACAATAATCCAAGAACCATTCCTCATGAATGTCAACTGTTTGCCTGCTTACCATACTTGGACCGTATACTGGTGTTTTTCAGATGCAGAACCGAGAGCGAAAGATTTTGTCCCTCCAGAACCAACTGACAGACCTGCACAATGAGCTGGCCGTGAAAGAGTCAGAGAACACCAACCATGTACAGACCATCAAGATGCTGCAGGACAAACACAGGATGGCTGCCAGCGAGGTCAGACACACTTTCCTTATCCAGAAGTCAGACACACATTCCTTATCCAAGAGTCAGAAACACATTCCTTATCCAGGAGTCAGACACACATTTCTTATCCAAGAGTCTGACACACACTCTTTATCCAAGAGTCAGACACACATTCCTTATCCAGGAGTCAGACACACATTCCTTATCCAAGAGTCAGACACACATTCCTTTATCCAGAGTCAGACACACATTCCTTATCCGAGAGTCAGACACACATTCCTTATCCAGGAGTCAGACACACATTCCTTATCCAAGAGTCAGACACATTCCTTATCCAAGATACAGACACACATTCCTTATCCAGGAGTCAGACACACATTCCTTATCCAAGAGTCCGACACACATTCCTTATCCAGGAGTCCGACACACATTCCTTATCCAGGAGTCAGACACACATTCCTTACCCAGGATACAGGATACAGACACGCATTCCTTATCCAGGAGTCAGACACACATTCCTTTTCCATGCTTCAGATGTATCTTCCATGTCCTGTTGGTCAGACACACTTTCTGTCAGGACCTAGTCATCAATACCTTATTACCCCTGGTATACCCTGGAACAAACCCTCATGCCTTTGAAGTCAGCCGCATAGTGCTCCACTGAGAATTCTGGGTCAGAATCAATCCCAAGAAAGCCAACTTACTTTTTACTTCGGAAAATTCCAACACCAGCACCATCACTTCAGGCCTTCCCCGTATAGTAAGCTGTTATACCATGTGATAACTTGAATATTGTTCAAAGCAACATTACAACTAACTCACAACTCAACTAGTGTTATCAGCCCCAGGCCCAGATTTGAATATGCACCATGATTCAGCAAGAAGACATCTGATTGTTGCTGAAGTCAGTTCAGTTCAATTCCATACAGGTTAGACAAAACTAACATCTGCGTAACTTGTCTGTGCAGGTTGGGAAGTATGAAGACACAGTGCGACAACTTCGGAGTGAGGTAACAGCGGTCAAAAGCCAGCATTCCCAGTCCAGCCAAGATGTAAGGAGACCCCATGATTCATCTCACCCTAATCTTGTCGAACGGATGTATTATTCATTTGGGCTCTCCTTTGACACTTTACAGATAAGATATGTCCAAGAAAACAAATAGTAGCTGTATGTATGTCGTATATAGTGATATGTCGCTTCTGTTAAACTTACTTTGGAAACACATGGACATAATATAGAAATAAATCCTTTATTCCAGTTCATTTCACCACAACACAATGGATAGTAGGCAGATATGAATCCCAACAATGTTGAGTGAACCAAATTACATCTAAAATAAAATGAGGGGCGGTGGGGTGGCCTAATGGTTAAAGCGTTCGCTCGTCACGTCGAAGACCCAGGTTCGAATCCCCACATGGGTACAATGTGTGAAGCCCATTTCTGGTGTCCCCCGCCGTGATGTTGCTGGAATATTGCTAAAAGCGGCGTAAAACTAAACTCAGTCAGTCTAAAATAAACCAAATGCACCAATTGGAAGTGACATCATAGGCTATTCTCACTGTGACAGGATAATTGTGTTTCAGTATGTTTTACAACCGTCCGTAAGATGATCATGATGTGATCAGTAGATGTTAAACTTTAATACATATAGCAGTTTTAAATAAATTTTTATTTTTGATTTTCAGGTGTCTCATTTTGAAAGAAGAATAAGGTCCTTAGAAAGTGAGCTCCGGGAAAGTAAGGAGTACCGAAGAAAGTCTCTGGATGAGGTAATGCTGTGTATATCATAATGTTATTATCATAATTGTAATAGCACAACACATTGAGCTGTCATTTCTGATGGTAATTATGCACTTTGCAGGTGGCTTTCTATTAGTATTACTATTGTTATTATTGTTGTTGAGCAGCAGTTCATGGAGTGATTACACAATTAGGAGATAAACATCATGTGTTGGCCAATTTCCAGGGTGTTATTGAGTATTTGAAGCACGGGAATTCATTTGGAACCGACGGCACCAGCCGGAGGCTTCAAATGGAATATTCCCGTGCTTCAAATACTCAATAACACCCGGAAATTGGCCAACACATGATGTTAATCGACATTGTAAACACAAAAGTAAACCAAAAGGTCCACACACGTTTTTGTGTCTGCACTCATTGACATCGAGTAGGGGTACAGCAGTGAAATATCATCAACCGTCCGTTTCGGCTGTCTCCCATGGTAGCATCTGGAACTGCTCATTTGTGATGTCATTCGGACTTTTCGTCACAATATGATGTGAATGACGTCATCACAGCTGACGACGTAACAATACAATGGTGTGAGCGATCTTTGTATGTATTAATACGCAGCGAATTTCCGGGAATCGAATACCATTTGATCACGTTTTTCAACCAATCAGATTAAAGAACACAGTGACTTTTGGTTTACAATGCCATTTAGAAAGTGGTCAAATGTAACATATGTATATGAATATAACATATTTTACATTTGACCACTTTCTAAATGGCATTGTGTAATCATAGCTTTCGGCCGTGGGAGCCGTGCCAATTTACACTTATCAGAGGGATGACTACACTTTATGGATGATCAACTTCTTCTTTTTTAACATTAAAATAAAGAAGTTGAACATCCATAAAGTCTTGTCATCCCTATACCACCAACTTCTAGAATGCCACTCAAACAAAACTTATCAGAGGGGTACACAAAGTCCGCTGTCAAGACTACCAGTTGTCCAACTTCCATTTTTTATGGAAGTCAAGGTGGCTGAGCGGTTTAGACGGCTGACTTTATGTGCTGGCGATTAGGTGATGACACTGAGGTTGTGGGTTCGAATCCTGGATGGGACTCAACCCAACAAAAGTACTAGAATCTGTACTTTACTGAGAAAGTGTAATCCCAGATATAACATGTGTTACAGTTCATGGAATGGTGAGCAGTCTCACCCATTATAGATTCTGCTGTGCATAATTCATGGAACAGCTTTGTGCGAGACCAACTTGGCCCTCTGCAGCCTGCAGGATCTCTGTGGGAAAGGTGTACACTGATTTGGGGAAATAGTTGCAAGGTCTACATTGAGTGAATCTTTGTAAAACAAATTCTCTTGTGAGATTCCTCACTCATTGTCTCATACAGTCAGTTATGTATTGGGACACTGTTTCCAGCTTGTTTCTGGGTCCTAACTCTCAGGGAGAAGGGTCTGTATAGTCATTGGGTAATGTCATATCATGAAGATGAGCACATGGAACACATTTACTGTATCAGCATCAACAGGGATCATCAGATATGCTCTGGCTGATCAGTGAAGACACAGTTAAGGCTGTCAGGGTCATTAGTCATTCCTGTGTGTCGTCAGGGATTCATGTAGGATTTCAAACCGAGTACCCTCTCAAGGCAGATCATGAACAAAATCAGTCTGTTCAAAAAAGTTTATAAAAAAATCCTTTTTACGGCAACTGACAGTGTTTTACTTTTGCATTCGTTTGTTTGTTTAGTTTCTTTGTTGTTTAACTCTGAACTGAGCAATATTACAGCTATATGACGGCGGTCTGTAAGCAATCTGGACCAGACAATCCAGTGATCAACAGCATGAGCATTGATCCACGCAATTGAGATACGATGACATGTGTCAACCAAGTCAGCGAGCCTGACCACCAAATCCCGTTAGTCGCCTCTTACAACAAGCATGGGTTACTGAAGACCAATTCAAACCCGGATCTTGACGGGTGTCTTTTACACTAAGTACAAAGGATATACCATTATTTGTCCTGTTATTTGAAATGCAAGGCATGTCAGCAAAGTAATAATGTTTGTTGAATGTTAAACATTGGAAAGTTTAATATTTCCAATTTGGGAATATTTGCTATCATTTGCTCTCGACTTAGGGATGGATATCAAAATCTAAGCAGGTCTTGATAAATATCTGATCTTGTCTTTGAACACTGACAGGTAAGTTATACGTGTCTATGCACATACTTGTGATGCAGTCAATAAATATCTGTCTGTACTGCACAGATCGGCGCCCTGCAGGAACGTTTGCGAGACGGCCAGGTGTCAACACAAGATCACCATGAAATCCTCAAGTCTGAGCTGGCTCGACGAGATGAAACAATTCAAAAACTACGTCGGGACGTGTTGTCTTTACAAGAGAAGAGGGATGCAGCTGTAGCAGAGGTATAAGAGTTATCTGCTCCTGTTTTTCGTTTTTTCCTATGGATGCCAATCAGGTTGTGAACAGTGTATCAAACTTTTGAAACTTTTAACAAATTTTTATCTGTCATTTGGAATTCTTGATTAGTTGTATTCAAAGACAATGGTCGGCACCTGGGAAATGATTTGCCTGTCGGTTTCTTTTTATCCCTTTTTTTGCAAGTGACCCTGCACGGCCCTTTCCACAATTTACTAACATCAAAATCAGATTTTGTTCGACTTAATAGGATCCTGCATCTGAAACAGTATGATGAGAAAACTTCAGCAATTATATTCTGATCCTATTTGACTAATAATAGAGAGTCTTTATGGCCATTTAGAGTTGGATGTAAACTTGGCAAAGAGTATTTTGAAGGATAACAAATTCTTTGCTAGCCCTGAAACTGTGTATATATAATAAACAAGTTGTTATTCATAATAATATTTCGTTGAATGACATGGAATTTGGAATCCATTTTCAAGATGTTATACTAACTACCCATGTAATCTATCCATTGTCTGTAGAAGTATGTATATATGCATGAATGTCCCATTATCTCCCCTTAGTCTAGTGTAATGATATATACCTGCATGTACGGAGTAGATATGAGAACATATCCACCAAGGCCTATATCCTAGAGAAAGCAGCTGAACAGGGGATGACCTCCATCGGTCTCCTTCATCTCTCTTAGATATCCTCTCTTACAACTATTTGATTTCTAGCTTGACGACAATGTACATCTACTCCACAACTTTGAAGGTCAACATAAACGCCACCAAGAGGAGGTAACTCTAAGCGGTTTGCCTTAATAACACCCGCACTTCACCCTTTCTTGCTGAGAGCTACTTTATTCACCTTGTCAGTGTATTAGTCCAGTTGTCAGTTGTTTCATGTTTCAGATTGCATGTGCTCATGGTTTCTGTCCAGATGCTTCTTTGGTAATTGTTGCCATGGTAACATGTCCACAGATGCTATGGGGAGTCTTTTAGCATGTTGTCATACAAACAGAATTAATCTTTGAAGAAAACTTATTATTTTTGTTAAGAGTGAATCCAAATCTTGTGTTTGTCACGTGACTCTATTTCTTACCGAATTACACAAAGTGTTCACACTATTCAAAACTTACCACAACAGGAGATATCAGTTAGGTGATATCAAGCGATAACTGAAAAAGGTGTAAGAATGTTTTTTAATGATGAATGGCATCTCACCCTTGTGTGTTGATAAATCAATTATATGAGCATAATTCCAAAACATTTTAAGCATTAAAGGTTAACTGAGACACATGGGGGGAATTATTTTTTTTAATTGTTATTATTCTTGCATGGACAGAAACCAGAGCACATTTACGTTTGCCCTCCAGACTAGATGGGAATGGATCACTTGTAGATAGTTCTAGCACCGTGCATTATTCTCATTGATGGCAAGGCAACTGCCACTGTAACTCACTAATGTTGTTCGATAGCATGGAGTTAAGCCAGACAAGTTATGTCTACACTTCACCTGTTTTGCCAGAGTCTAGTTGTTGATCCAAGCATGACCTTCAACACTACGTTGCTGTATGAGGTGTAGTTGTACACCACCCTGGTGGAGGAGTAGGATGGAGTAGATTAGTGGTTGTTATGGTGATGGCTGGTGTTGTTCCACATAGGTCTCAAGTGGTAAGGTCAGCGTAACTGCCATACTTTAGTAGTGACCTATGTCTGTTGTGTCCCAATGCTTTGTGGAACATAATTTTTATATGTAGTGTATGCTGGGTTCAAGTAGTATAGTACACTGTGGTCATGGATTCCTGACTCTTTTTGTTTTTAGCATTTGGAAAATGACAGTGTTGTTGCAAATACTGATTGCATCTATTCCACTTAAATTAATCATTCTGTCTCATGATATGGATGGTTGGAAGTTTGACACTTTGCATCCTTATTTCAAGTGTTTGGGAGAGTCATGTTGCTGACTGTAAGTCTGGGAGGAGGTCAAGAGAGTCATGTTGCTGACTGTGTAAGTCTGGGAGGAGGTCAAGAGAGTCATGTTGCTGACTGTAAGTCTGGGAGGAGGTCAAGAGAGTTATGTTGCTGACTGTGTAAGTCTGGGAGGAGGTCAAGAGAGTCATGTTGCTGACTGTAAGTCTGGGAGGAGGTCAAGAGAGTCATGTTGCTGACTGTAAGTCTGGGTGGAGGTCAAGAGAGTCATGTTGCTGACTGTGTAAGTCTGGGAGGAGGTCAAGAGAGTCATGTTGCTGGCTGTGTAAGTCTGGGATGAGGTCAAGAGAGTCATGTTGCTGACTGTGTAAGTCTGGGAGGAGGTCAAGAGAGTCATGTTGCTGACTGTAAGTCTGGGAGGAGGTCAAGAGAGTCATGTTGCTGACTGTAAGTCTGGGAGGAGGTCAAGAGAGTCATGTTGCTGACTGTGTAAGTCTGGGAGGAGGTCAAGAGAGTCATGTTGCTGGCTGTGTAAGTCTGGGAGGAGGTCAAGAGAGTCATGTTGCTGACTGTGTAAGTCTGGGAGGAGGTCAAGAGAGTCATGTTGCTGGCTGTGTAAGTCTGGGAGGAGGTCAAGAGAGTCATGTTGCTGGCTGTGTAAGTCTGGGAGGAGGTCAAGAGAGTCATGTTGCTGGCTGTGTAAGTCTGGGAGGAGGTCAAGAGAGTCATGTTGCTGACTGTGTAAGTCTGGGAGGAGGTCAAGAGAGTCATGTTGCTGACTGTGTAGTCTGGGAGGAGGTCAAGAGAGTCATGTTGCTGACTGTGTAGTCTGGGATGAGGTCAAGAGAGTCATGTTGCTGGCTGTGTAAGTCATGGAGGAGGTCAAGAGAGTCATGTTGCTGACTGTAGTCTGGGAGGAGGTCAAGAGAGTCATGTTGCTGACTGTAAGTCTGGGATGAGGTCAAGAGAGTCATGTTGCTGACTGTGTAGTCTGGGAGGAGGTCAAGAGAGTCATGTTGCTGACTGTGTAGTCTGGGAGGAGGTCAAGAGAGTCATGTTGCTGACTGTAAGTCTGGGAGGAGGTCAAGAGAGTCATGTTGCTGACTGTGTAAGTCTGGGAGGATGAGGTCAAGAGAGTCATGTTGCTTGCTGTGTAAGTCTGGGAGGAGGTCAAGAGAGTCATGTTGCTGACTGTGTAAGTCTGGGAGGAGGTCAAGAGAGTCATGTTGCTGACTGTAAGTCTGGGAGGAGGTCAAGAGAGTCATGTTGCTGGCTGTGTAAGTCTGGGAGGAGGTCAAGAGAGTCATGTTGCTGACTCTGTAAGTCTGGGATGAGGTCAAGAGAGTCATGTTGCTGACTGTGTAAGTCTGGGAGGAGGTCAAGAGAGTCATGTTGCTGACTGTGTAAGTCTGGGAGGAGGTCAAGAGAGTCATGTTGCTGACTGTGTAAGTCTGGGAGGAGGTCAAGAGAGTCATGTTGCTGACTGTGTAAGTCTGGGAGGAGGTCAAGAGAGTCATGTTGCTGACTGTAAATCTGGGAGGAGGTCAAGAGAGTCATGTTGCTGACTGTGTAAGTCTGGGAGGAGGTCAAGAGAGTCATGTTGCTGACTGTGTAAGTCTGGGAGGAGGTCAAGAGAGTCATTTTGCTGACTGTGTAAGTCTGGGAGGAGGTCAAGAGAGTCATGTTGCTGGCTGTGTAAGTCTGGGATGAGGTCAAGAGAGTCATGTTGCTGACTGTGTAAGTCTGGGAGGAGGTCAAGAGAGTCATGTTGCTGACTGTAAGTCTGGGAGGAGGTCAAGAGAGTCATTTTGCTGACTGTGTAAGTCTGGGAGGAGGTCAAGAGAGTCATGTTGCTGACTGTGTAGTCTGGGAGGAGGTCAAGAGAGTCATGTTGCTGACTGTAAGTCTGGGAGGAGGTCAAGAGGTCCTTTTTTGTTGTTGTTTAACGCCACATTTAACAATAATCCAGCTATATTGTGGCGGTCTGTAAATAGTCAAGTCTGGACCAAACAATCCAGTGATCTACGCAATTGGGATATGACGACGTGTCAACCAAGTCAGCGAGCTTTACCAGCCAATCCCTTTACTCGTTTCTTATGACAACCATCGGTTACTGAAGAGCACTTCTCACACGGATCTTCTTCAGTTGAACTCCTTGTGCTAATTAAAGCAAAACATTGATGTGATGATTGATATTTGCAAATCTCTCAGCAAGTCTGTAGATCCCTGGAAGATGGCCTGTGTGACAATGCTTGTTGATATAGCTGGACTGTAACATCCATTAACCCCCACCAACCCTTGTCCTGGGACTTCCCTTCGTAACCCTGCCTCAGAACCCAGTGTGATTGTTCTGTCAATCCTCAGCGTAGCTTGTCCCTCCATCTACCCTCGTCCTGGGACTTGACCCCCTTTCTCAACCCTACCAACAGCCTCAGAATCCAGTGTGTTTGTTCTATCAATCTTCCTTGCGTAGCTGGTCCCTCCATCTACCCTCGTCCTGGGACTTGACCCCCTTCCTCAACCCTACCAACAGCCTCAGAATCCAGTGTGTTTGTTCTATCAATCTTCCGCGTAGCTGGTCCCTCCATCTACCCTCCCCCTGGGACTTGACCCCCTTCCTCAACCCTACCAATAGCCTCAGAATCCAGTGTGTTTGTTCTGTCAATCCTCCGCGTAGCTGGTCCCTCCATCTAACTTCATGCCAGCAGGTATTCCAATCTCCTCCGGAGATCTGCTTCAGCCATACCAAATATGTGATACTCTGGATATGGAACCTATTTGAACCCCAAATATCTTCTTGAAATATATGGGCATATATCAAACACCAACAGTATTTAGAACAACATTAAAATATTTGATGTCTTTCAGACAAGTAGCCAGCATGTGGGTGGATGAAGTTGTATCTGTAATGTTTACACTTTGTTGAGAACAGCACTTGACATGTCTAACATTCTTAGGATCCCTGCTGTCTCTGTTGAAAATATTCAGTGTTTCTTTGTGAGCTGTGTTTAGAAACTTGCAAATTATGCTAGATCAGCATTTAAGATAGTTGTCTGTTGTAAAATACTTTTAAGAAGCTGGTTCTTTGTGAAGAAACATTGTTTGTAAAATACATTTAAGAAGCTGATTCTTTGTGAAGAAACATTGTTTGTCAATTTGGCGTCTGTTATGATTGCAAAATGTAGGCAAAGTACTGATTGTTAGTTTGGTAATTTCGAGTTGACCAACATACAGAGAAGTTAACACACATTAGCGTTAATTATTTAATATAGGCATGCATGCTTCATTTCATCACCAAATATGTTCATTCCCTAACAATTTGTAATTTGAATTTTTCTGAGTTGAAATAGTTAGTTGAATAACCAGTTTTTAGATGTTTGTAGGTGAGATGTAAGAGTTTTTCGATTTGGCTCACACGAAATATTAAAGCAAGAGTGTCAGTAGATTCAGGATTATCGTCATACATTACCACGGACATAATTCCGTTGACACGATAGACTAATGATAGATAACATCACTTTGTGAATAATGTTCTGGCTAGCTATTCTCGAAAACGTTCGTAGCCCTGCGAACTTCTTAAGGCCATTCTTAACACATTGGCTATGATCAAAGTTAAGAATTCTTTGGGCTAAGAACGTTTGGAGAATAAGGGCCCTGTTCCCTATGGCAGTCCATGAGTGAGATGCCATTAATTTGCATTTGTTTTCAGGAACAATTTGTGATGTGTAGACGCTTTATCATTTGTCATATTTATTGTTATTTAGAAATAACGCATTAACATTTTTTGGCAATTGTCATTCAAGCATATAAGTTATATTTGCTACTGTTGTATTCTGTATTCATGTTTGACTGTTTACTGTTGTGTTTGTCCAGTGTGGTGTACCACACTGCATGTATATCTCTGTTGCATGTACACTGTATTGTGTGTGTATATACTGTATTGTGTGTGTATATACTGCACTGGGTGGTCCCCGTGTGTCCGTGACGATGCATGTGTCACATAGTGTGTGTCTTGGAGGGGTTTGGGATTTTCCAGTCATGAGAAGTAAAATTAAAGTTCTGATACTTTTGGTCACTGTTCCTCTGTGTTATGCCAATTATTGAATATTTTTCATGCATACCCCGGTACTTAATAATATCTTAGGGCGGTGAGGTAGCCTAGTGGTTAAACCTAAAGCACTCGTTCGTCATGCTGAAGACCTGGGTTTGATTCCCCACATGGGTACAATGTGTGAAGCCCATTTCTGGTGTCCTCTGCCGTGATATTGCTGGAATATTGCTAAAAGAGGCGTAAAACTGAACTCACTCAGTAATAATATTGTAGTGATGTTCTTTTAATGCATAACTTCAGCAAGTAAGTTTCGTGACTCATAACATGAATGTGTATCACACTGTTGTTACACTCCTTGTATCCTGTATGTCCCTGCGGAGTATAGCTTCAGTATTTCTTATAAACATCCAACAAACACAGGGGCATGTTGAGACTGAGATGGGGGAGACGGTTCATACAGACTGTTGTCGTTGTGTTACATCTGCCTGAGACGGGGAAGACGGTTCATACAGACTTTTGTCATTGTGTTACATTTGACTGAGACGGGGAAGACGGTTCATACAGACTGTTGTCATTGTGTTACATCTGACTAAGACGGGGGAGACAGTTCATACAGACTTTTGTCATTGTGTTACATTTGACTGAGACGGGGGAGACAGTTCATACAGACTTTTGTCATTGTGTTACATTTGACTGAGACGGGGAAGACGGCTCATACAGACTTTTGTCATTGTGTTACATCTGACTGAGACGGGGGAGACAGTTCATACAGACTGTTGTCATTGTGTTACATCTGACTGAGACGGGGGAGACAGTTCATACAGACTGTTGTCATTGTGTTACATTTGACTGAGACGGGGAAGACGGTTCATACAGACTGTTGTCATTGTGTTACATCTGACTGAGACGGGGAAGACGGTTCATACAGACTGTTGTCATTGTGTTACATCTGACTGAGATGGGGAAGACGGTTCATACAGACTGTTGTCATTGTGTTACATCTGACTGAGACGGGGGAGACAGTTCATACAGACTGTTGTCATTGTGTTACATTTGACTGAGACGGGGAAGACGGTTCATACAGACTGTTGTCGTTGTGTTACATCTGACTGAGACGGGGGAGATGGTTCATACAGACTGTTGTCATTGTGTAACATCTGACTGAGACGGGGAAGACGGTTCATACAGACTGTTGTCATTGTGTTACATCTGACTGAGACGGGGGGAGACGGTTCATACAGACTGTTGTCATTGTGTTACATCTGACTGAGACGGGGAGACGGTTCATACAGACTGTTGTCATTTGTGTAACATCTGACTGAGACGGGAAGACGGTTCATACAGACTGTTGTCATTGTGTTACATCTGACTGAGACGGGGGGAGACGGTTCATACAGACTGTTGTCGTTGTGTTACATCTGACTGAGACGGGGGAGACGGTTCATACAGACTGTTGTCATTGTGTTACATCTGACTGAGATGGGGGAGACGGTTCATACAGACTGTTGTCATTGTGTTACATCTGACTGAGACGGGGGAGACGGTTCATACAGACTGTTGTCATTGTGTTACATCTGACTGAGACGGGGGAGACGGTTCATACAGACTGTTGTCATTGTGTAACATCTGACTGAGACGGGGGAAGACGGTTCATACAGACTGTTGTCATTGTGTTACATTTGACTGAGACGGGGAAGACGGTTCATACAGACTGTTGTCATTGTGTTACATCTGACTAAGACGGGGGAGACAGTTCATACAGACTTTTGTCATTGTGTTACATCTGACTGAGACGGGGAAGACGGTTCATACAGACTTTTGTCATTGTGTTACATTTGACTGAGACGGGGAAGACGGTTCATACAGACTGTTGTCATTGTGTTACATCTGACTAAGACGGGGGAGACAGTTCATACAGACTTTTGTCATTGTGTTACATTTGACTGAGACGGGGAAGACGGCTCATACAGACTTTTGTCATTGTGTTACATCTGACTGAGACGGGGGAGACAGTTCATACAGACTGTTGTCATTGTGTTACATTTGACTGAGACGGGGGAGACAGTTCATACAGACTTTTGTCATTGTGTTACATTTGACTGAGACGGGGAAGACGGCTCATACAGACTTTTGTCATTGTGTTACATCTGACTGAGACGGGGGAGACAGTTCATACAGACTTTTGTCATTGTGTTACATTTGACTGAGACGGGGGAGACGGTTCATACAGACTGTTGTCATTGTGTTACATCTGACTGAGACGGGGGAGACGGTTCATACAGACTGTTGTCATTGTGTTACATTTGACTGAGACGGGGAAGACGGTTCATACAGACTGTTGTCATTGTGTTACATTTGACTGAGACGGGGAAGACGGTTCATACAGACCTTTGTCATTGTGTTACATCTGACTGAGACGGGGGAAGACGGTTCATACAGACTGTTGTCATTGTGTTACATCTGACTGAGATGGGGAAGACGGTTCATACAGACTGTTGTCATTGTGTTACATCTGACTGAGACGGGGGAGACAGTTCATACAGACTTTTGTCATTGTGTTACATTTGACTGAGACGGGGAAGACGGTTCATACAGACTGTTGTCATTGTGTTACATCTGACTGAGATGGGGGAAGACGGTTCATACAGTCTGTTGTCATTGTGTTACATCTGACTGAGATGGGGAGAGACGGTTCATACAGACTGTTGTCATTGTGTTACATCTGACTGAGATGGGGGAAGACGGTTCATACAGACTGTTGTCATTGTGTTACATCTGACTGAGATGGGGGAAGACGGTTCATACAGACTGTTGTCATTGTGTAACATCTGACTGAGACTGGGGAAGACGGTTCATACAGACTGTTGTGATTGAGTTACATCTGACTGAGACGGGGGAAGACGGTTCATACAGACTGTTGTCATTGTGTTACATCTGACTGAGACGGGGAAGACGGTTCATACAGACTGTTGTCATTGTGTTACATCTGACTGAGACGGGGAAGACGGTTCATACAGACTGCTGTCATTGTGTTACATCTGACTGAGACGGGGCAAGACGGTTCATACAGACTGTTGTCATTGAGTTACATCTGACTGAGACGGGGGAAGACGGTTCATACAGACTGTTGTCATTGTGTTACATCTGACTGAGACGGGGGAAGACGGTTCATACAGACTGTTGTCATTGTGTTACATCTGACTGAGACGGGAAGACGGTTCATACAGACTGTTGTCATTGTGTTACATCTGACTGAGACGGGGGAAGATGGTTCATACAGACTGTTGTCATTGTGTTACATCTGACTGAGATGGGGGAAGACGGTTCATACAGACTGTTGTCATTGTGTTACATCTGACTGAGACGGGGGAAGATGGTTCATACAGACTGTTGTCATTGTGTTTCATCTGACTGAGACGGGGGAAGACGGTTCATACAGACTGTTGTCATTGTGTTACATCTGACTGAGACGGGGGAGACGGTTCATACAGACTGTTGTCATTGTGTTACATCTGACTGAGACGGGGGAGAAGCTAAAAGTGGGGTCAGTTCGCTGTGTCACTAGGTCATTGTGTCATTGTTTTACAGATGCACCGCTCTGAGACGCGTATGAAGGCTCAGGATGATGAGATCAACCATCTGAGACGTCAGCTTGATGAAAGTGACAATGAGGTAGGAAACAAACTGAAAACTTTAAAACTTGTCACTGAATGCATCGGTTGTGTTCCAACAGGAATACATAGATGGGAAGATTTTTTCGTTCTTGGATATCAGATCTGTCATTGTATATACATTGCATAGAAGGAAATATTTTAGAGCTGACTAGTTTTTTTCTACCCAGATCTCTTGACAAATTTCTGAGATAATAATCAGCCAAAGTATATATAAGAATTGAACTTTCAAACAACTTTATAAGAAATTTTAAAGCAATTCTGTTCCCCAATTGGATATCATTTAATAAATATTTGCAAAGTTCCATTTCATCCACTCCATTGTTTTGCAAATGTTGTGAAGTTAATCCACTTGTTAGAAAATCTTACGTTTTCATGGCAATATTTCTACACGGACATTGGTCCCATTGTGACGGGTGTATAGCATGCTATGTGTGCTCTAGGCCAGTGGACTGAGAAACAAGGTGACAAGGTTAGAGGGGGAAATCCAAACCCTGAGGAGCCAGAGCTCGGAGGCGCAGACACAGGTACCAGAACAGTGCTGTCATGCTCTGTTCTAGATGCTTGCTCTAGAGCTCTTCGTCTGCCTGCCATAGCTGTGCTTGGTGCTGCTTACCCTAAAACATATAACCATACCCCATGGTTTCTATACCAGTACATGTGGAGCGAAGCATGCTTAATGAACATATGCATGTTTATCCCTGCCTGCCATAGCTGTGCTTGGTGCTGCTTACCCTAAAACTTATAACCATACCCCATAGTTTCTATACCAGTACATGTGGAGCGGAGCATGCTAAATGAACATATGCATGTGTGTCCCTGCCTGCCATAGCTGTGCTTGGTGCTGCTTACCCTTAAACGTATAACCATACCCCATAATTTCTATACCAGTACATGTGGAGCGGAGCATGCTTAATGAACATATGCATGTGTGTCCCTGCCTGCCATAGCTGTGCTTGGTGCTGCTTACCCTTAAACGTATAACCATACCCCATAATTTCTATACCAGTACATGTGGAGCGGAGCATGCTTAATGAACATATGCATGTTTGTCCCTGCCTGCCATAGCTGTGCTTGGTGCTGCTTACCCTAAAACTTATAACCATACCCCATAGTTTCTATACCAGTACGTTTGGAGCGGAGCATGCTTAATGAACATATGCATGTTTATCCCTGCCTGCCATAGCTCTGCTTGGTGCTGCTTACCCTAAAACTTATAACCATACCCCATAGTTTCTATACCAGTACATGTGGAGCGGAGCATGCTTAATGAACATATGCATGTTTATCCCTGCCTGCCATAGCTCTGCTTGGTGCTGCTTACCCTAAAACTTGCAGTGATACCCCATCACTTTTTCTATATGGAGCTAAGGGACTTGATGCCTGTAAATCCCTGTCAGTTTATGAATAGTTGTTCTAGATGTTTGCTTTCGTGGATGATAACAGAGTGCAGTTTGAGTTGCTAACCTTAATGCCTGTAGCCATGCCAGATTGCATATTTGTGTATACAGTCCGTTTGAGTCAGAAACGGACTGATGAATTGCAAATTTTATCATTGTACAAAATTGCCACATAAATATAAATAGTACCAGTGTTTATCATTTACTAATACCCAACAGCTTTCTTATATTTGAAAATTTTCCGGACTCCACCAAAAAAGTTCTTTAAGAAACTATCATTAAATTCTTTTTCAGAGAGATCGTCCTTGGGGTACATATTATGCATTTTCCGGCTGTAAAATGTCCTGTGACAGTTGTATCAATGTTTTTTGAATAAAAAGATTGTACAATAAATAAACTCTTTTATTTATTATACGGACCCTACCTCACGGAGTTACCTCCCTTAGCGCATGCGCACCAACTGGGTAGGCTCCTAGACCCGTATCATCATTCCTTCTGCTGTCACGGCCCTGAACAGACGTTCGTTGTGATTACCTTTCATGAGCCGTACGGCGCTGTATTTTAAGATGTCTGAGACACCACCTGTATGTTTGGTTTTATTTGTCTAAAACAATAACAGTAAAGCCTTACAGTGGTTGTTTCATAATTGTGACTTTGTATAAGTACTATCAAAATCATACGCAAACTTTCCCGTGGTTTACATAAGTGCTCTGCCATGGCGGGAAGTTTAGCGCGTCGCTGCGTCGTCGTATTGGCGTTTAAAACCAACTATTACTTTCCGTGGTAACCTTCACGTATTTTTCAATGTTTTCACGTGTTTCTCTGCTTCTGGCCACAAGTTAACTAACATGTTTACGTGTTTGTTTCAGGCTTTACCTGTTGTTCGGGTCTGTGGGGAAGTATTCCCGGGCTGACAGTCACTCCCAATGCGTGGCCTGTCTGGAGAAGACGGGCCATGTGGCTGATACATGTTCAATTTGTCTGGCCTTTTCCCCGGGCACAGAAGAGGCGGCCGACACCCTGTTTTACCGCTTGAGATGGAGTGGCGGAGGAGGGGACCTGACGCAGGTTCCCCCGTCAAAATCTAAACGGGCGTCCAAAAAAGGAAAAAAATTCCGTGGCCCTTCCCCCTCTCCTACCACTTCGAGTGGTTTTGACATGTCTCTAATGGAGTCGATGTTTCAGAAGCAGATGGACTCAATGAAGTCCTTCGTTCGGGAGTCGGTTGGAGGTCTCCGCCAGGAGTTCCTCGCCCACTCCGGACGGGGGGCGGAGAGTCCGGGGGTGGGATCGCCGGCCTCGGCTAGATCCCTCAGCCTTGAGGCGTCTGTCGATCCGTTGCCTCTGGCTTCGAATCCGGACGCCTCGGCTGCTCCGGAGAGGGAGGTGCTCCCAGTCCCCCTCTCGAGCTTGCGCTTTGGGCCGTTGAGTATTCCTGGTATTCCGGTCCCTGCGCACACCCGCCCCATGAGAGCGGAGGCACCAGTTCTGCCTGGCCTGCCTCCAGCGCCTCGGGACCGGGTCCACACGCCCGGCTGGCGCTGGCGTGGAGCAGTCGGTCTGTTCCTCCCTTCCTGTGGTGCCCAGCTAGGCAGTCCACCGGGGTCGGGGTTAGGGTCCTCTTACGGAGGAGACCCAGCCTCTGACTTCGGGCTCGGGACGCCAGGCAATGGAGCTTCGGGGAGGTCGAGGAGCAGAATGGCGGCTTCCGTTTTGCTTCGCCTTCGCGGAGGGAGGTCCGGCAGAGAATTGCCGAGGGCCTACCCCAGGCAGCGGTGCCTGCTGGTAGCGTGGACTACCGACTGAGTTCCGCTTGCCTGGCGGCGTTTGCCCCTAAGCGCAACCCTCACAGACGCAGCCCGCATTCTGCCATCGTTGGTCGCGGATCGTGGTCGATCCCTTCTTGTCTGGTACCCGAGTCAGGTTTGACTTACCTGAACTCGTGGCGGCGCTACCAGCTTGGGGAGGATTCCTGTTCGTCGTGACCGATCGTTGACGCAGTGTTTTCACTTCCGCCGCCCCTGGGGAGGCTCGGCTTCCTCGGGCAGCTCCGCTGCTCGGCAAGGGCGCCTCACTCCACCTTTTGCCCTCGCGGAATCCCTGCTGTGCACGCATCGACCCTACGAGGAGGTCTCACGGAACGCTGATGCAGCAGGTGCGGGTGGTGGTCCATGAGGCCTACCTCTCCTCGATACAGAGGTCGGCCCTGGAGGCGGAGGGCATGCTGGCGGCGTGTCGCCGCATGTCGTGCTACTCCGTCAGCTGTCGGAAGTTCAGGCTCACCTCGCGACTCCTTTCGCGGTCTGCTGCGTCGACGGTGATGTGCGCAGTCATGGGGATCGCGCAGGCTGTGGCTGTCGACGCGTCAGGTACTCGGCAGCAACACAGCAGACCTTGCTGGCTCTCCCTTTCCGTCTGGGAGCCGACCCCTCTTTCCGGGCACAGCAGGTCATACGGGAGGCTGCCGCTGCAGCTACCTCCTTCAAGGATTCTAAGACCTTGTTGGAGCACCCGGGGTGTCTCCCAGCGGCTCCGTGCCACCTTCCTCCGCCGGGTGCAGCCTACACCCGAGTCTGCCGGCTGGCTTCGCGGCTTGGTAGGGTAGGCGGAGGAGCAGGTCCGCCAAGGGTAGGGGCAAGGAGCAGTCCTCGACTAGCTCCCAGCAGCTACGGGCGCGGGAGGTCTGCCCCGACCTCCCGTTAACCCAACAGGCTGCCGCTCAAGCCGCGGTGTCACACCCAGTCAGCTCGCTACTAGGGTCCACGCCCGCTCCTACCCCATATCCCAGTGGGAGCCGCCTCTCTCTATTCCTGCCGGAATGGGAGAAGGCTACCAACAACGGCGCAGGTGCTGGCCACGGTCAGCATAGGCCATCTCCCACTGTGGAAGCGAGGTCCGCCCGACTTCACCGGCATACGACGGCACTCGGTGCCGTCATGCCAAGCCAGGGCGGACATCTGCGCGCGACGAAGTTCAGGCTCTGCTGGACAAGTCCGCAATCGCATTCCACCGGGAGAGGAACAGGCGGGATTTTTACTCCACGCACTTCCCTCGCCCGAAGAAAGACGGCGGGTTCGTCCGATTCTCAACCTCAAGGGGTTGAATCGCGATGCTCGAAGTACCATCCTTCAAGATGGAGACACTGCGCGCCGGTGATCTCATCTGTTCAGCCCGCGATTGGCTCACGTCAATCGACCTAAAGGATGCGATTCTGCATGTACCCATACATCCCTCGTTCAAGCAGTACCTCCGGTTCTCTTACGACGGGATGTATTACCAATTCAGGGTGCTCCCCTTCGGCATATCGACTGCCCCAAGGGTGTTCACCAAGCTCATGTTAGTCCCAGCTACCCTAGCTCGTTTCGCAAGGGAAGGCGTTGTTACCCTTACCTAGACGACTGGTTGCTCGAGCACTAACACAGCCAGCGAAGTCAAGATGCTACTCACACAGTGATAGACATTCTAACTCGACTGGGGTGGATCATCAACCTCAAGAAATCCGACCTGGTACCCACCCAGGACTTGGTTTTCTTGGAGGCGATTCAAGCGAACAAGGATCTCGGTTTCCTTGTCGCCCGACGGGTCACCAGAGTTAGGAGATGGTATCTTCATTCCTTCCCAGCCCCAGGCACCAGCACGGACTTGGCTCCGCCTACTGGGCCATATGGCGGCGACGATCTCTGTAGTGTGGCGGGCGCCGTTGAGGATGCGCCCCATACAGCAAGCTTTGGCTCGGCTGTGGACTCACACGAGGATCTGGGCGCAGTCTCACAGTCCCGAAAGTGGTTGACACCTCACCTTCAGTGGTGGACAAATGTCGGGAATCTCACCAGGGGTTCCCTTGGAAATCCCGACGCCAGCTCTCACAGTTCAGACAGATGCGTCCCTCACGGGCTGGGGGCGTTCTGGTAGTTCTGTCGGCTTCCGGACTCTGGTCCGCGAAGCTCACCTTCACATCAACGTGTTGGAGCTGAGAGCTGTGCGGTTGGTATTCGAGCGCTTCAGAGAGCATGTCCGTGGCCAGGTAGTCCGTCTTCAGTTAGACAACCAGACGGGCCATGTCGCATATCCTGAAGCAGGGAGGCACGGTGTCCCCAGCGCTCCTCCGGAAGCGTGGGACTTTCTCCTCTGGAGCGACCAGTACGATTGTCAGGTACTACCTGTTTATCTCGGGGCTGGAGAACGCGTCGAGCAGATGCGCTCTCGCGCGGATCCTGGCCCCGCGACGAAAGTGGATGCTCGACAGGCAGATATTCACAGTAATCTCCCAGTTGTAACGCGGGTCGTTCGAGGTGGATCTGTTTGCGTCGGCGGGACGCATCAGACTTTCCGTGTTCTGCTCGGATACGGACCAGAGGCGTTGGCTGCCGGCACGCCTTCCTGCTGGATTGGGACGGGCAAAGTGCTCTGCATGCCGCCCGTTACCACTCATTCCCCGTGTCCTTTCACAGCTGTCCACCCAGCCAGCTCGGCTACTTGTGCTACTGGCACGCTTTGGCTCGTCACAGAGCTGGTTTCCGGTAATTCTCAGGTTTCTGGCTCAGCCTCCTGTTCTATTACCTTTGCTAATCGGACATTCTCACTCAGAGCGGCGCCCCACCCAAATCCACGGATTCAGTGGGTGGCTTGGCCTCTGTCAGGTCTAACCTCGAGGCACGCGGAATTCCTGCAGCAGTTGCAGACACAATTCTGGCTTCGGGGGATTCGACAAGCGTTCAGTATGAGGATAGGTGGTCCCGCCTATGCCGCTGGTGTTCAGATAGGGGCATTGCAGATCCCTTTTCGCGGATTTAGTCCCAGTATTGGAGTTTTGCAAGCTCGTTTGGAAGAAGGCCTGGCTGCCCGACCATTCGTGGCTACTCCAACGCTATTTCCACTTTTCACACCCCTGTCGATGGTGCTCTTCTGGGGCAGCACCCTCTCGTACTGGCGCTTTCTAGCTGGCGGAGCGGATTCGACCTGCTCTCAGGCGAACCAGTCCACCTTGGGATTTGTCGATCGTGCTCGATTGGCTGTCGGTCCACTTTCTCACACCTATCGGCTATTTCCATTCAGTTGTTGACCTGGAAAGCTGTGTTTCTGGTGGCGGTAACATCTGGTGAAGAGTCGGCGATATACATGCTATGTCGTCCGACCCGGCGCTGACTGTGTTTCACACGGATCGTGTCAGCATTAGCCTCCCAGATACTTACCGACCGAAGGTCGATCACGCTTCCATGTGACAGCTCCTATCGAACTTCCTACTCTTACCCAGCCTTCCACATCGGGGACCACTCCCACGAGCACTCACCCGTTGGATGTCCGTAAGACGCTCAAAGTCTATATCAAGCGAACGCAGGGGATCCGTCACGGGTACCCAGCTGTTCTGTTGTTACGGTGGCGGGAAGGCTGGTCTGCCAGCCAGCAAGCAAACTTTGTCTCAGCTGGCTTGCGTTTCGTCGGTATTTGTGCCGCTTATCAGGCTAAGGGCAAGCCTCCCCTGAGGGGTTGAAGGCTCACTTTCGGTCAGGGCAGTAGCCGCATCAAAAGCTTTTTGCAGCGGCACTCCCCATTGAAGAGATCTGCTCTGCCGCTATTTGGAGCCGGCCAAGCACTTTATCGCCATTATCAGCTCGATACACATTCACGCCCAATCGTCGCGAGCTTTGGTCGTGCGTTCTCTCCAGTGGACAGTGTCCTGCCACCCTGACCAAGTGAGTCTTGGTTTATTGGTTTGTGTTGGCGCTACTGTACAATGATTCCATTATTGACATGTCTGCTCACGAGCACTCAGAGAACCTGTACCCTTCGATTCTCTAAGGAGTTCACGATATCGTTAGTGAGTGGTAATTTTGTTTTCCCCCACGGTGCTCTCACGAAGAAGCCACTTAGTGGGTCGGATTTCACTGACATTAGCGCGACTACGCAATGTCTCATTATGCTAGAGGTCGTCTTTGAGCACAAATCCTCCCTGTCAGTTCCCTCCCATAATGCCTCTCGTGAGGCGAAACTGGGTCAGTGACAGGTGAGTGTTATGGCGTCTGTTCAATTTTTTTTCCATGATACGATCGCTATATTTTGTGTGTGCTTGGACAGAATTCCCTCCTCCCTGGCCTCCGGTCTTTGGGAGTCTGTGTTTATGCATAATATGTACCCCAAGGACGATCTCTCTGAAAAAGAATTTTCCAAACCTGCAGAGGTTTTCAATTCTTTGAAGAGAGTCGCCCTTGGGTAGGCCCACCCACCTCCCGCAATTCTGTTCACTGATGAGAATTCAGCAGAAGGAATGATGATACGGGTCTAGGAGCCTACCCAGTTGGTGCGCATGCGCTAAGGGAGGTAACTCCGTGAGGTAGGGTCCGTATAATAAATAAAAGAGTTTATTTATTGTACAATCTTTTTATTCAAAAAACATTGATACAACTGTCACAGGACATTTTACAGCCGGAAAATGCATAATATGTACCCCAAGGACGACTCTCTTCAAAGAATTGAAAACCTCTGCAGGTTTGGAAAAATTTTGACACAGTTCACTATTTGTTACGAGGGAGGAGTGCAGAGAAAGGGACAGCCAGGTGTGCGAGAAAGGATGGAGACTCAATAACTTGGTGGGCACTTGTACACGTGCTCTCTAACACCTGGCTGTCCCTTTCTCTGCACTCCTCCCTCGTAACAAATAGTGAACTGTGTCAAAATTTTAATGATAGTTTCTTAAAGAACTTTTTTGGTGGAGTCCGGAAAATTTTCAAATATAAGAAAGCTGTTGGGTATTAGTAAATGATAAACATGTGTACTATTTATATTTATGTGGCAATTTTGTACACTGATAAAATTTGCAATTCATCGGTCTTTTTCTGACTCAAACAGACTATAGTGTATATTTGAGCTGTGCTCTGTGTTGCTTACCTAATGCTTGTAGCCAAATGTTATGTATATATGTGAATATATGAGTAAATAGTTTTCACCACAGTGCATGTTTTGGTCTTAGGAACATGATATAAGGAGCTCTCTAATGCTTTTACATATATGTGATACAGATGTTATAGAATAGTAAGCACTTGTGATTGTTTAATCCAAATGCATGTTGCTTCACCCTATGTTATTATTGTGGTGGATGTCCCATTGATAAGCAGGGCACATATATCTTCAACACAGCACTAAGCATATGGGCCAACCTGTTGACACTAACTGAGACATATTACCCAACAACTTGCTATCTTTGTGCTGTTTGACAATGCCCTGTAGACCAGGGCTGTTATGTGTTGAAGTAAGTAGGGATTTGTAAAGACTAGTGCAGACTTTTGAGGTGTTGATGGTACTCAGTATTGTATTCCCAGAATTCCAAATCAGCTCTTGTAAGTTGAAATTTTTCAAATTTTGCACAGAGAGTGTAAACCGATTTAGTTTATTTTGCACAAATCACATGCAAGTGTAAAGATACTTTGAATGAGTTACTATTCACAGTTTTGTGTGAAATTTCATTTGGCGTGTCCTTCACATATTTTACACACAGTCCAGTTTACAGGGTAACAGTATGTATCCTGGGTTGTGATGGTCACAGGAGCTCTAATGTCCCAGCTGTTTGAGACCAACATCTTGATTTAGACTTGCTAAACTTTGCCACAAATTCTGATTCAGGTTACGTAAACCTGACTGGTGAAAAAATGTGACGAGGAGTATTATAGATAACAGCTTCTTTATCATACATGCACACCATCTACAGATGAAGGGCATGCACAGCAAGATGTATGTGTATGTGTGTTGAAGAAGGTGAGATCCCTAACACTCTTGGTCACAATTATATGCAGTATCTAAATGCCTGCAATGACTCCCATCAGTGCTGAAGGATTAACAAGAGACGTAACTTCAATCCCTCATGGAGTCTTGACTGTGGAGGGGCGGTGGGGTAGCCTAGTTGTTAAAGCGTTCGCTCGTCACGCTGAAAACCCGGGTTCGATTCCCCACATGGGCACAATGTGTGAAGCCCATTTGTGGTGTCCCCCGCCGTTATATTGCTGGAATATTGCTAAAAGCGGTGTCAAACCAAACTCACTCACTCACTCACTAGACTGTGGAAACAAGTGCATCTGTAATAGGTTTAATATACAAGTCAGATTCTTGATGTACATAATGTAGGGGTAGTTTGAATATAGGTTATCATCAGAATTTTTATTTAGACGCTGATGAGCTTGCTTTTTGTTAGAATATTGTGTGTAACATTTATTGAATTGTGAAATGTTAGAATATTCTTGTATGGATGTATTCGGATACTCACAGCCATGAAGTCCTTAGCTTGCTTGTACAGTCAACTCAAGCCACAACACACCTCAAGACATGTATAGTAATATTTACTGTTCATTTGATTAAGCTGATTACAGATTAGCAATGATAAGTATTCAAATTTAAGTCAGGTCCTTGGCTGAGTGAAGTTGTCTGCTATGGTGTTTGAATCCAGTCTCCCGTTGAATCTTTAGATCTTCAAGCATGAAATGGATCGTAACTCATAAGCTGACAGATCTGGATTCAAGGCATTTCCTTAATTCAACAGCAGTACTCAACCTCCCCAAGGACCCTTGAACACTCCATTATTGTATTGACAGGGACCCTTTCACTTTCGATCTTCATTGAGAACACTGTTAGCGTACACTGGGTGGATATACTGTACCTGAGGTTGTTGTGACCAGGGCTGGCTGTGGCTGTGTTGTAGCTGTGTGCTGCTTGACCTGAACATTCCTTGACCGTGTGAACCTGTGCATTAACTGATGGTGATCTCCTCCCACATCCTTGTGCTGTCACCTGCATCACTTTGCTGTCTGACTTCCTTGCAGTGGTTACTCTGTCTTCCCTTGCTGGACTGTATCAAATCATATGTTTAGAAAAAAAATAACTTTTTTGTTACATGTGATCCATTTTTAAATCCTTTCTCTAAATTTTATTTGGATGCATCTAAATTTGAAGCTATGAATCTAATTTTTAATCATATATTTTTGGAGAAGCTATTTTGTTTGTAAAATAAACACACTCAGAGTGAAAAGAATCATTTAATTTCTCCATCCAACAACACTTGACCCTTGTTATCTTTACTAGTGGCATGTGAATCTTGAGTTGCCTCCCTTGTATAGCTGTCTTTTCCCTGGCTCTCGTGTGCAAACCCTATATCATTCACATTGTCTGTTTGGTACTTTATGGAGATATGTTTTTTCAGAAACATGCCCCAAATTAGGATGGCAATCAATTTTTAGACTTGTTCAGTCCACCTCTGACCGTTCCCTGCCCTTTACTCCCCAGGTCAACAAATTGACCGCAAGTCTACAACGACTGCAAAACTCATCTAAAGATACTCGTGATGCCCTGACCTCCGAGGTGAGTTTCCCAGGTCAAGGATGGGGTCAGGATTGTAGAGCAGTTTTAACGCTTTAGATCATTTTGATGCGGCTTGCAATAGCTTTAGTATCAACTCTTTCATTAAACATTTTTTTCTAAGAAAATCTGTTTTTCAGATGTAATATTTTAAGTTGCAAATATTGACAGCCATGTTTGACAAGTTAATTGCTAATACTTTAGCCCATTTGTGAGACAGCTTCTTTCATTTCAACTTTAAAGCTGTGGTACGGTCACTGAAAGTGCTGCTAGATCGATGCTCATGCTGTTGATCACTGGATTGTCTGGTTCAATTGTCTGACTCGATTATTTCGAGACAACTGCCATAAATCTGGAATATTGTGGAGTGCAGCATTAAGCAACAAACAAACAAATTAAAAGGAATGTGGTGCTGTTTAATGTTTGTGATGATCATGTGATGAACAGGTATCCGAGAGACACGACGCAATTGTCAAACTCCGCAATGAAAACTGCGAGATTGATGACAAGCTACGAGAGGCTATCTCAACAGCGAAACACAGAGGAGAGGTTATCAAACAGCTCAAGGAAGAAATCAAAATATCTTGTGCCAAGGTAGGTCATGTACAAGATCACTGTAAACATCTAGTGCCAAGGTAGGTCATGTACAAGATCACTGTAAACATCTAGTGCCGAGGTAGGTCATGTACAAGATCACTGTAAACATCTAGTGCCAAGGTAGGTCATGTACAAGATCACTGTAAACATCTAGTGCCGAGGTAGGTCATGTACGAGATCACTGTAAACATCTAGTGCCGAGGTAGGTCATGTACAAGATCACTGTAAACATCTAGTGCCGAGGTAGGTCATGTACAAGATCACTGTAAAACATCTAGTGCCGATCAGGTAGTGTCATGTGTACAATATCACTTTAAACATCTAGTGCCGAGGTAGGTCATGTACAATATCACTTTAAACATCTTGTGCCAAGGTAGGTCATGTACAAGATCACTGTAAACATCTAGTGCCGAGGTAGGTCATGTACAATATCACTTTAAACATCTAGTGCCGAGGTAGGTCATGTACAATATCACTGTAAACATCTAGTGCCGAGGTAGGTCATGTACAATATCACTTTAAACATCTTGTGCCAAGGTAGGTCATGTACAATATCACTTTAAACATCTAGTGCCGAGGTAGGTCATGTACGAGATCACTGTAAACATCTAGTGCCGAGGTAGGTCATAGTTAGGTCATGTACAATATCACTTTAAACATCTAGTGCCGAGGTAGGTCTTAGATGAGAACATCGGGTACTCACATGAACAAGATCAGAGATAGACAGGAATCCTGTTTGTGGGCAACAATACAGACAATTGTTTCATAAACTGTTTCACACTGGAACACTAACACATACATGCTTGTTGACGTGGTAAATCTTTCACAAAACAGAGAAATACATGTATAGGGGCAGTGGGGTAGCCTAGTGGTTAAAGTGTTCGCTCATCACGCCGAATACCAGGTTTCGATTACCAACATGGGTACAATGTGTGAAGCCCATTTGTGGTGTTCCCCGCTGTGATATTGCCGGAATATTACTAAATGTGGCATAAAACTCATTCATTGACTCCCTTGTATATATAAATTGCCTGTATGTATGTGATGCCATTGCAACAGGATTGGAGATAGAGAGAAACTGTCGGAGTACTACTTTCATGAAACAGCATAGAGTTGGTGTTCAGGCAGAAGTGGTCTAACAAGAGACTTATATAATCTATCAACTTATGCTGTAATTATGTATGTATTTCCCAAATCTTGACTATTCTGCCATCTTTATTATGCCTGTGCATGATATATGGAAAGTAGCGTGCCTGTGTGAGACAGGAAGTTGTATAAGAAGCCTGCACTGAGTACTGCGTGTGTTCCCCAGACCCAGGAGGCCCAGCTGAAGATGGATGAGGTGGAGAGGGAGATGCAGCAGCTGCAGAGTCGATACGCTGCCCAGGCCAGGGAGGTAGGTCAACTGGGGATTGGATGGTCACAGTCTACATTACACATACCACATGTTTGTCATAGGAGATGACTGGGAATTAGATGGTTACAATGTAGATCACCAGTACCTCATATCTGTCATAAGAGCGGACTGGGGATCCACAGAGTGCAGATCACCAGTACACCATGTCATGAGAGTAGACTGAGGATTGGATGGTCAACAGTGCACATGGCCAGTACCAATATTTGCCTTAAGAACAGATTGGGGATCGGATGGTCATATTGTGTGACTGTTTAACTGCGTGTCAAGCCATTTTGACTGCATCAGTCACTGATTTCGCTATCATGCTCAAGTCCTCTTCAACCAGACCCTTTAAAGGATGCTGTGATATATCCTGAGAATTGCTGACTGCCATGTAACAGTCTCTACCTTGATGTTACCTAGTTATGGCAGTGTTGTTTCACCTCCTACATGTAAGATACTTACAGCACATTCTGTCCTGCCCCAGATTGACCGCCTCCAGACGGAGGTGCAGGAGCGAGACCTGGCGGCCTCACAGCAGGAGACCATGTCCAAGTCCGAGATGGCCGACAAGGAGGAGGAGGTGATGCGCCTCAAGACCGACCTCAATGTGCTGCATGAGAGGTTCTCCCAGAACGAGGGGCAGGTAGGTCTGCTGGGGTAACAGGGCACAGACGATGATCATCTTCATTGCAATATGGACACTAGGTGATATACAATGAACAAAGGCGTAGAATCAGACCTAGAGGTATGCCTGATAAACTGAAACTATACTAAACAAAAATGTTCAGGATTATAAATAATTGGGGGAGATTTTCAGTGAAAGACAATTTCACAAATATATACCCAAAGGTATTCATGATCCCTTAAATCTTTGTTCAGTATATTTGTTCTCTTTATGCTTGAGCATTTTCATCCTCCTCTACGTCTGATTCTAGGTCATTGGTCTTAGTGTCCAAATACGCTTTGCTAAGGGCTGTAATGTTGCACTAATCAGGTGTAAATAGAAGCTACAAGATCATTTCCACATTCATATAAAACATGAGTCCAATTCTAGCTATGTCATAAGCATGTGTCAAGCAGGGAATAACAAAACATACCCAGTTAATCAGATAAGTAACAAACCCTTGATTTCACTCTATTTGATTTACTTTTTTGTTTAAAGTGAAATTCATCGGTATGTTTTTACTGCAAACAATAGGGTCAATCAGTGCAAGGGAGTGGAAACATTATCCGATGCATATTTATGTTGATTTTGAATCTAAAGTGAAATCCTCTTCTTCCTTCAGCTGATGTCGCGAGACGAGCAGATCAGCCGCATCCATCGCCAGCTGCATGAGCTCCAGGATGAACTCACAAACAAGGAGACCACACTACAGAAGACCGACATCGACCTCATGAACATTGCCGAGGACAGGCGCAAACTGGAGGACAGTGTGAGTGGATTCTGAATGTCTTGTACTGCTTGGTGGGTGGTGGGGTAGCCTAGTGGTTAAAGTGTTTGCTCGTCACACAATAGACTCGGGTTTGATTCCCCACATGGTAACAATGTGTTAAGCCCATTTCTGGCATCCCCCACCATGATATTGCTGGAATATTGCTAAAAGCGGCATAAAACCTACTCACTCACTTGTACTGCTTGTCTATAACTGACTGGATACAGAATGTACTGTTTGTGCGAGGACTGTATGAACACTGCAGTGATATCGGAATTGATGGCCTCAAAAGAAACAGGTGACCCTCACTAAAACATGCTTTTAAAAAGGATGGGATGTGATTATATTGATCTCTTGCTGTATTGCTGACATATTTAAGTTAAACTTGTCTTGAAAGATTACCCTAAGAGGCTTCATTAAGGTCTTCCTATGTGTATTTACAGACATAGAAATTCATGTTTAAGATACAGGTCATCTGACCAATACATGTATTTAATATTAAAGTAGGTTAGCCTGTGACTGCAGAATGTAACGGCAGTAATTCTGAGTGCATCTTCATCCATGTTGTAGTTGTCGAGGAAGGACATCACTCTCCATCAGCTGTCCCAGGATCTGTCAAACGCCAAGGAGCTGTACAAGGAGGCAGTGGAGGAGAACGGGCGCCTCGAGGCGCGTATACAGGCCTTCGCTATCAACGCCCAGAGTGAGCAGGATGTGCTGAATACCGAGGTTGGTACAGATGTACTTGAACTAGATGTTAGGCTGACTATCATGGATGTAACTGACTTAAAATGTGCATTTATCTACACAGAATAGATGTTATACCTTAAAACACTCGAAAACTGCCAGTGTTGTCCAATACATTTAGCAGGTGTTGGGCATTGATAATGTACCTCGAATTACAATAAGGATGAATTTGGATCACTTCTATTAGTTTGTTACAATATGGCTGGGTATATTGTATGGACCCAGCATAAGGGGCTTCTATTGTGTATATGTGGACACAGGTAGAATGTTATCATGTCACTATTATCTGGGTATATTGTATGGACCCAGCATAAGGGGCTTCTATTGTGTATATGTGGACACAGGTAGAGTGTTATCATGTCACTATTATCCTGTAGGTCAAGCGGCGAGAGGAAGCCATCAAGAAGCTGAAGATGGAGCAACTGAGTCTACAGGAAGTCAGCAGTAGATATGAGGAGAAGGTGAGCTACAGTGACTGGCCAGCATATATGAGCATGTACACAGCTATTGTGTCATTCCATATGCCTTTCTGTTCTGAATCAATCTTTGAATCAACACCAGTTTAGTCAGGGAGAGATAAGGTTGAAGTGAAAAAAGTCATGGTACTTCATATAGCATAATGACCCTGACTGCTAGTTTACGGATGTAGAGATTATGAAGGGACATGTGGATCATTTGATATGCTCACACTATCAACCGCCTGTTTCTTTGGCCAAGGCTGCAATGTCTGTGCTGTAATAATGTTAAAGTTACAATTCACTAGTTCACTTACCATCTGTGTGTGACGTTTTCAAGGTGACACAGATGAGCAGAGAGATCGAACAGCTCAAGGTACAGCTACGGTCTGCAAATAATGAGGTGTGTACCATGTGTCTACAGTCATGTCTCAGCTGTCTGAGTTTAACAGTTGTTCACAAATGATACAAATGCTCTACCAAGAAGCTGGTATAAGGTACAGCAGGGCTCCAGATAATTTTTCACCATCAGGAGTACGTACTCTTTATTTTTTCAGTATATGAGTACTGGAAAACCTTAAGGGTCCATTTAGAGTACTAATTGGAAATTATTGGAGTATCAGTAATCTTGTGTTTCGTTTCATATATGCACCGCAACATTGCTACTCTTGTGTAAACAGGTCAATGAACAATAAAACAATACTTTTTTTCCGATAAATACGACTGTAAACGATTCTAAGACCGTACGCCATTGCTGTGGTGCGTATCTGCTACGTTATCCAAAATATTTCCTACCGTATCGTGCATATTTTCTATCCGTACATACGCCGATACGGCCCTTATCTGGAGCCCTGGTACAGTCAATACAGGAAATAATATATGGATGAGCAAGACTAGGATTATTCCACAGGTTTGTGGTTTGGTTCACATAGGTAAAGACATTAAATGCTCTACCATATAGTGCTTAAACACGTTATATTGGTGATTACACTCTCTCAGTACAGATTCTAGTACTTTTGTTGGGTTGAGTCCCATGCAGCTTCCACAAAAATGGAAGTCTGACAACTGGTAGTCTAGACCAAGGACTCTCTGTACCATTCTGACAAGTGTCCGATAGCCATGAATACACAATGCTGTTTAGAAAGTGTTTGTTTCATGTGTAGCTCTTTACATTCAAAGCACCCACTTTAAACTGGGTATAGAGACCACCGTTTGATGTATTTGCTGAAATGATCTCAACCATACATTTAGCTATGTAAGATTCCATTCTTGTTATGCCTCTCCTGTATGCCTTAAGGACATTTTCTGGCATTGGGTGACAAGGTCAAGTTAGCTCAGTCTGAAATAGGCATCAAGAAAGCTTCCTCCTCAGTGGTATCAGTTTTTGAATGTTAAGGTCACAAGTAGGTCATTTCCTCATGACATGACTGGTAGTCAGAAGTTCTTGGCATTATCGTATTGAGACTTGTATTGACTCATTATTCTGCAACCAGAAACTGTTCTGGTATAGTCAAGGTCATTCCTCCCACTCCAACTATCACTTGCATAAAAAAACATTCTCTGATTGATACAAATATGATCAGGTTAGCATAATATGAATCTGTCTGATGTCTGATATTGATGACTGAGCCACTCACTCTCCTGTTGTGATCAGATTGACACGAAGAAGGCAGCAATGCAGAACCTGGAAACCAGTCTGGAGGAGGCCAAGAAGCGGAACGTAGCTCACCTGGATGAGGTGGCTCGCCTGGAGGACAAGGTCCGGGAACTGAGTATAGAGCTCACCTCTGTCAATGCTCAGGTCGACAACCTCGCCCATACTGTAAGTTTCTTCAGTTCTACAGCAATATACATCCCACCAAGGTTTGACCTTGCACCTATGATGTATTCTGCATGAAGTATGTGTTCAGACACTAACCATGTAGAAAGTATCCATTTGGATTTCGGTCTTAATTACATTTTGGCTAAATAATGAATCTAAACATAATAAGACTACACAAACAATATGATTGGTGGCATACTCCCAGCATTACAGCATGTTCGACTAATCCTATTGCAATTTCTTACCACAAGGAAGATTTCATCAGCTAGGATCTTTTGTCTAAGCTTTTTCTTGTCTCTGTGGGTGATCCTAGTGTTGGTAGTGAGCTGCTACTGTTGTTGCCAGATTGACACGAAGGACAACATGGTCCAGCAGCTGCGGGGGGACGTGGAGGTGCTACAGAGACAGCAGAAGGAGACGGTCAACAAGGTAAGCATCACTCTTTGATTCATCTCGCAGTTTTGGGGCTCTGAAACCAATGAAGATCAGGGTTAGAATTGATTTTTAGTAACCCATGCTTGTCGCAAGAGGCGACTAACGGGATCGGGTGATCAGGCTCGCTGACTTGGTTGACACATCATCGGTTCCCAATTGTGTAAATCGATGCTCATGCTGTTGATCACTGGATTGTCTGGTCTAGACTCGATTATTTACAGGCCGTTGCCATACAGCTGGAATATTGCTGAGTGTGGCGTAAAACCATACTCACTCACTCATTTTTGGTTCTGTATGGCCTTGAGTGGCAGGGCCTGGTAATCTTTGTTGAAAATATATTCTATTTCTATAGAAAAATATATTCTATTTCAACAAATACTGGAAATAATAAATTCATGTGTTACACAGAGGAGAGAGTTCAGTGCATGTTCTTATACAAAATGTGTTTTGGGTCAATAAAGATTATTTGGTTACTGTCCCGAGAAGCTTTTCTTTCCAGAAGCAGTGACCTAAACATCTATCAGTAACTAAAGTCTCTTATAAGAATACATCTCATTATGTAGCACAACTCCGGCTTCTGCCCCAGTTTGATAGTTTACATATTTTTCCTGACATTCAAGTTTGGCAGGGAGAAAACAATTGAAATAAAGAATTCTGAAAAGAAATGGCAACATACCCAGATATGGCCAGAGTTACTGCCGGGGCAGTGGGGTAGCCTAGTGGTTAAAGCGTTGTCTCGTCACGCCGAAGGCCCGGGTTCGATTCCCCACATGGGCACAATGTGTTAAGCCCATTTCTGGTGTCCCCCGCCGTGATATTGCTGGAATATTGCTAAAAGTGGCGTAAAACTAAACTCAGTCAGTCAGTCATTCAGAGTTACTGCCCCCTTATTGTCAACACTGCATTGTCACCTCCATCATTGCTGAAGGGATTCTTTGTTAGTGTGTTGCAAGATTCTAGAACTACTTGTTCTGTTCAAAATGGCTTTAAATCCAACTAATATAACTTTGTATTGGTTTCCAGGTGTTGGTACGAGATGAAAACATCCAAAGACTGAATGCAGACATCGGGAAGCTGAAGGCAAAACACCAGGAGAAAGTCAGCGAGGTGAGGATCATTGTTTGTAAAGTTGAGAAATATCTAGCCAATTTATGGACAGTATTTTGATGCTGTTAAACTCTATCTGACCCTATTTGACCCTATTTGGCACCATTTGACGCTATCCAAATCTATTTGATACCATATGACACTATTTGCTACTCTGGCATCAAAGTGTCCTACAGCAGGTGTTCAGAATTAACTGCCAGAAGAAATCCACTGTGGAGAATGAATGGTGAAATTCATTGCTAGATGACCAATATTTTAGACTCTAGATATTGGAATATGAGCTTAATATTTCAGGGATTAGAGAGGGGAGAACCATCTTCAGTGAGACTTTTTCTGAAACTGTTGCTGTTTTCAAATTCATTTTATTGGTTTTAAATTCATTTTTATGTTTTTGAATTAGTTTCATCTTGGAAACTTCACAGCTAATTCAGTACATCAGCATGTTCAATGAGATGTCATTTTAAACAATAGGATAATATACAGAAATAATCCTGAGCTCTCATACACTTGTCACAGTGAAGTCAGAACCATAACACTATGTAGCACTGAGTCGCAGAGTTAAGCCTGCAGGTGCTTTCAGAAAGTTTCCTGGTTAACTTCAACTCTTGATTCCAGTTACATTCCTGCTCAGCCGAGGTACGTGTAGTTTACTTAGATTACCATGTATGTGTGTCCATGTTTAATCACAGTGCAGTACTGACCACTCACCTTGCTGCCACAGTGGCATCTCTCATTGCACAAATCATTGTCACATGTATGGTACCTAAATGTTGATTTACAAAGCTTTGCCATAACTAATTCACAAAGCATGTCACACATATGGTAATATTATCACTTATGAAGCTTTGCCTAAACAAAGCATGTCACACATATGGTAATATAATCAGTTATGAAGCTTTGCCTAAACAAAGCATGTCACGCATATGGTAATATAATCACTTATGAAGCTTTTCCTTAACAAAGCATGTCACACATATGGTAATATAATCACTTATGAAGCTTTGCCTTAACAAAGCATGTCACACATATGGTAATATAATCACTTATGAAGCTTTGCCTAAACAAAGCATGTCACACATATGGTAATATAATCACTTATGAAGCTTTGCCTTAACAAAGCATGTCACACATATGGTAATATTATCACTTATGAAGCTTTGCCTTAACAAAGCATGTCACACATATGGTAATATAATCACTTATGAAGCTTTGCCTTAACAAAGCATGTCACACATATGGTAATATTATCACTTATGAAGCTTTGCCTTAACAAAGCATGTCACACATATGGTAATATTATCACTTATGAAGCTTTGCCTTAACAAAGCATGTCACACATGGTAATATAATCACTTATGATGCTTTGCCTTAACAAAGCATGTCACACATATGGTAATATAATCACTTATTAAGCTTTGCCTTAACAAAGCATGTCACACATATGGTAATATAATCACTTATGAAGCTTTGCCTTAACAAAGCATGTCACACATATTGTAATATAATCACTTATTAAGCTTTGCCTTAACAAAGCATGTCACACATATGGTAATATAATCACTTATGAAGCTTTGCCATCACAAAGCATGCCACACATATTGTAATATTATCACTTATGAAGCTTTGCCTAAACAAAGCATGTCACACATATGGTAATATTATCACTTATGAAGCTTTGCCTTAACAAAGCATGTCACACATATGGTAATATAATCACTTATGAAGCTTTGCCTAAACAAAGCATGTCACACCTATGGTAACTAAGTCAGTTCTAACACTTTGTCTTAACAAAGCATTTTTACATGTATCTTACCTCATGCACCCCCAAAGCTTTGCCTTCACTAAAAATATCACTCTACCACAAGCACCTCCAAAACCTTGCCCTTATTGGTAACTCAAGCTGTCCCAAGTGTTTATCCTCATTACAGCATCCCCATATCAATGTTAACTCTAGCACTCCCAAGGCTTTATCTTCATTAAAGCACCCCCATATCATTGGTAACTCAAGCTGTCCCAAGTGTTTATCCTCATTACAACATCCCCATATCAATGGTAATTCTAGCACTCCTAAGGCTTTAGCGTCATTAAAGCTCCCCCATATCATTGGTAACTCAAGCTGTCCCAAGTGTTTATCCTCATTAAAGCACCCACATATCAATGGTAACTCCAGCACTCCCAAGGCTTTGGCCTCCTGATATTAAAGCACCCCCATATCAATGGTAGCTCAAGCACTCCCAAGGCTTAAGCCTCTTAATATTAAAGCACCCCCATATCAATGGTAGCTCAAGCACTCCCAAGGTTTTAGTCTCATTACAGCACCCCCATATCAATGGTAACTCCATACTCCCAAGGCTTTAGCCTCTTAATATTAAAGCACCCCCATATCGATGGTAGCTCAAGCACTCCCAAGGCTTAAGCCTCTTAATATTAAAGCACCCCCATATCAATGGTAGCTCAAGCACTCCCAAGGTTTTAGTCTCATTACAGCACCCCCATATCAATGGTAACTCCATACTCCCAAGGCTTTAGCCTCTTAATATTAAAGCACCCCCATATCGATGGTAGCTCAAGCACTCCCAAGGCTTAAGCCTCTTAATATTAAAGCACCCCCATATCAATGGTAGCTCAAGCACTCCCAAGGCTTTAGCCTCTTAATATTAAAGCAACCCCATATCAATGGTAGCTCTAGCACTCCCAAGGCTTTTTCCATGTTAAAGCACTCGCAAGTCAATGGTAACTCTAGCACTCCCAAGGCTTTATGCTCATTAAAGCATCGATGTTTGTTCATTTAGTAATGCCATTCATAGATATATCTGTGTGTCACACAAGTGATCCCTGTCTTTAGTCAGTGACCTGTTTCTCAGTTTCCCAAAGTGCTTGTCCCAATGGTGATGGTTAGACATTTCAGATTGTTTGTTTGAAACATGTATTCATGTATTCAAGTATTCTAGTGTTTATATGTATGATTAGAGAGTATATACGTATGATACAATATGTAGATAGATAACAGAGGTTGCTATTGTATGTGAGATCACAGAAACAGTTGACTCTTGTCATTATTTTATCACAAACTGACTCTCATAGAGAAGTCCACTTCAGAGTTGCTCCCAGCAACCCAGGTTGTTGTAAACGTTCACTTTATGGACCTGGGCCTACTTTCACGAAGCACTAAGGTGATCGTAAGTCACTAAGATAATCTTAGTGCAATGTTAAAGAATGGGAGTTATGGTTAACCTTAGTAAACGTTGCTTCGTGAAAGGAGCCCCTGGTGGTCAGACTCAATATCTTGGTTTGCATCATTTCCCAACTTTGTGGATCTTTGCTCATAATATTCATCACTGGTTTGTCTGGTTCAGACTCGGTTACTGACTGTTGGTTGTCAGGTAGCTGAGATATTGCTGACTCTGGTGTTCAACAGTGAAGAAATATAATGATGGTACACTCAGCACGCTATACACTAACTAACTTGAGTCCACCTTTTCGTTTGTTTAGGCAGGTAGTTGTTTGAAAAAATGTTTTGATATTAGTGAAATGAATAAATATGAAACTAGTTCGCAGATATATTAGGCTGTTTCACAAATTGTGTTTTGAAATGCATTTTATTATGACATGTTTAAGTTCACCTGTGTTAGTTCTGGTTCATGTTGATAAACTGCAGATTGACACTCAGGCTTATGGTGGGAGGTATTATTGCATGTACTAACCTTTATGAAATATCGCTTCTGTTGGCCTTTGTCACCATCTGTCAGTTTCAACATTGTCTTTACCATGTTTAATTACAAAGATCCAGGTTAGAACTGGTCTTCAGCAACCCATGCTTGCCCAAGTGGTGACTAGCAGGATCAGGTGGTCCGAGTTTCATAGATGGTTGACATCGTTGCCTTGTGTAAGGGTTGGTTTACAATGTATTGTGCCATCTGATCATCACACTGATGGTAACAGGTTTGGGAAACATAAACATTTGAGAATGTGTTCTATGAAAATGAATATTTTGATGATGTGTATAGTGTATTATGTTATTGGTATGGCAGTATCTTATATGTACTAGTATTGGTGATGCTCTCACCTTAATCTCAGTGCTATTCAATAATCTTCTGATAAGGAATTGTTTTATTGCAGTTGTATATTTTGTGTTGAAGCTTAGTTCAGTTATATTAGCTCACCTGGCTAAAAGTCAAGTGACCTTGTGGTGGATGTCTTTGTTAGTAGGGGCGGTGGGGTAGCCCAGTGGTTAAAGCATTCGCTCGTCACACCGAAGACCCGGGTTGATTCCCTCATGGGTACAATGTGTGAAGCCCATTTCTGGTGTCCCCCTACCGTGATTATGGTGGAATATTGCTGAAAGCGGAGTAAAACCCAACTCACTCACTCACTTTGTTAGTATAGTAAACAGTTGACTCTACATAAGGTAGGCTACAGTGCCAAAACACTATTCTGCATCAGCTTTCAAGTCACTCTGATTAAAGTGAGAGTAAGAGTAATTTACCTTCATCATGTTAATGGCTTACGTGAAAAAGATTGCTTATGAATGAACCTACTATACAAGCAGTTCAGGTGGGACATTTATGTTTGTTACGTCATGATATGTCAACCCAGAGATTTGGACGATTCCAGAGGGAGTATAGGTTTCACCGAAGTATAGTGACAGTCCCTTTGTCCCCAAATGTCTTCTACTGGGCTAACAGTGGTCAATGTGAAGTCTATGTCTTCATGCTGTTGTCAGGGAGACTGGAGGAGAGACTGGAGTAGAGACTGTATTATTTATTGTGTTTCAGATTCAAAAGAGTTCCGACCTCATCAAGAAGCTCCAGGACACTGTGACCCACTGTCACATTGACCTAGATGATACACGCAAGAGGGCCGAGGAGGATGTAAGTGCAAGTGGAAGTGTGGACTCTGGATATTGATTTTGTTTCTGAAACTGATGGAAAGACAGTGTGACTGCTGTATACAACCTTGCTTAGAATTTTAGGAAGAAGAGTTCACCAGTTGAGTTTGTCGCTAAGTTGGTTAATGATGACCAGATGATTACAGTTTGTGGCTTGGCTGATTGTGTCGTCATGGTGCCTGATGGATTAATGCTCATGCTTTTAGTCACTGGGTTACCTGGATTACTTCCAGGGTTCCCTGATATTATTGGAATGATTGCTGCTGACGGTTGTATATTCATGTTGCAGTATGGCTGAAATACTGATGAATCAGCAGCCATGACTTCAAGTTTTCTGTCATGAAGAAATTATGTCCTCTTTGTGGAGGTCCTCTATCCTCTCTTTCTATGCAAAACCACATTGATGAAATATTTTGAGATGATGCTCCATTCCTTATGATACCATTGAGTGTTTGCTGCAGGTGCGGGGCCGGGAGATGACCATCAAGCAGCTGCAGGAGGATCTGTTGGAGTCCCAGACACAGTACTCCTCCTGCTACAATGAGGTAAGGATATACAGTCAAGTCGCGGTAATCCGACATCGTCTGTTGCACAGCAAATTGTGGGATTAATGAGGATGTCGGATTATCGAATTCTGTGTACAGATGACGTTCATGGTCAAAAACACGACAATCATAATTCATATTAAGCGTGTGTGTATGTGTGTGTGTGTAGTTAGTGTTGGGAATCGACTTCTTGAACCATAATTGATCACACACCTTGCTAATCTCAATGTCGGATTACGGGACTAATTACAAACACTAGTGATTACGACAGTCGGTTGTAATTGGGGCTGTCAGAGTCGGAAAGCGGGACTGTCTGATTATCGGGACTAAGTAACGTTTATTCAATTTGTTACCAACAAAAGTGTAGGGTAAAGCCGATTGTTGGTTAAACAGGAGTCGGATTAATGAGACTTGACTGTACAACACACACATGCTCACACACATACCAGACACGCACATATGCACACATGGTACTCCGAGATATAGACAAGAATACCACTTGAAGGCCAGGTCAGACTATCAAACCACAAAGATGGTAAAGCGAGAGGACATATAGTGCTTGCTCCAGCCTTATAGAGGCACTCTGCTCAGTTTCATCCTAGAAACCTATGGTTGTTAGTTTGAACCCTGGCTTGCAACCGTTTCGTTTCTAGGTCGGCATGTTTTACCAGAGTAGTAAACTTATGTGATCCAATGAATCAGGCTTTCCTTCCACATCAAGATGACATCCTGTGATACTGAATTTGTGGAATACTGTTCCAAGGCTTCAAACCTCTCACTCACTCACTCACTGCAGCCTTATGGCATTTTGTATGTCATTGTAATACAGCGTGTCATGTATACAACGTTCAACCACTCACCCACTCTGTGTTTTCTGTGTCAGATGTTGAAACAGGAGGATGACATTTTGAAGCTGAAGACAGAGAACTCCCAGCTGAACGAGACAACACAGCGCAGCAGCCAGGACATCAGCCAGCTGCAGGAACAGCTGCATCAGATAGAGCTGGACCTCACCATCTCTCAGGAGAAACACAGGACCTGCCAGAAGGAGGTGAGAAGATGGGAGGGGGTTAGTGGGACAGGTAGATAAGTACACATCTGATAGAGCACCAGGAGGAGATGCCAGAAGGAGGTGAGAGGAAGGGAGGGGGTTAGTGGGACAGGTAGATAGGTACACATCTGATAGAGCACCAGGAGGAGATGACAGAAGGAGGTGAGAGGACAGGAGGGGGTTAGTGGGACAAGTAGATAAGTACACATCTGATAGAGCACCAGGAGGAGATGACAGAAGGAGATGAAAGGACAGGAGGGGGTTGGTGGGACAGGTAGATAAGTACACATCTGATAGAGCACCAGGAGGAGATGACAGAAGGAGATGATGAGGAGGAGGGGGTTAGTGGGACAGGTAGATCAGTACACATCTGATAGAGCACCAGGAGGAGATGACAGAAGGAGATGAGAGGACAGGAGGGGGTTAGTGGGACAGGTAGATAAGTACACATCTGATAGAGCACCAGGAGGAGATGACAGAAGGAGATGAGAGGACAGGAGGGGGTTAGTGGGACAGGTAGATAAGTACACATCTAATAGAGCACCAGGAGGAGGTGACAGAAAGAGGTGAGGGGGTTAGTGGGACAGGTAGATAAGTACACATCTGATAGAGCACCAGGAGGAGATGACAGAAGGAGGTGAGAGGAAAGGAGGGGGTTAGTGGGACAGGTAGATAAGTACACATCTGATAGAGCACCAGGAGGAGATGACAGAAGGAGATGAGAGGACAGGAGGGGGTTAGTGGGACAGGTAGATAAGTACACATCTAATAGAGCACCAGGAGGAGGTGACAGAAAGAGGTGAGGGGGTTAGTGGGACAGGTAGATAAGTACACATCTGATAGAGCACCAGGAGGAGATGACAGAAGGAGGTAAGAGGAAAGGAGGGGGCTAGTGGGACAGTTAGATAAGTACACATCTGATAGAGCACCAGGAGGAGATGACAGAAGGAGGTGAGAGGACAGGAGGGGGCTAGTGGGGCAGGTAGATAAGTACACATCTGATGGAGCACCAGGAGGAGATGACAGAAGGAGGTGAGGGGGTTAGTGGGACAGGTAGATAAGTACACATCTGATAGAGCACCAGGAGGAGATGACAGAAGGAGGTGAGGGGGTTAGTGGGACAGGTAGATAAGTACACATCTGATGGAGCACCAGGAGGACATGACAGAAGGAGGTGAGGGGGTTAGTGGGACAGGTAGATAAGTACACATCTGATAGAGCACCAGGGGGAGATGACAGAAGGAGGTGAGGGGGTTAGTGGGACAGGTAGATAAGTACACATCTGATGGAGCACCAGGAGGAGATGACAGAAGGGGATGATGGAGTAAGGGGGATTGGGAGGGGTTAGTAGATGCAGCATTAAGGTATAACCGTCGCCTCCTTCTGGGAGAGTGTATGATCAGGTCGCCTTTCATTGACATGTCATGGTTTGTAAATTGTGAGTTGTGTTTCTGTGGCAGGTTGCAAATCGTGACCAGGTTATCCTGAGACTTCAGACAGATCTGGACACCACACAGCAGAAATACAGCGGGACCACGGAGGAGGTGCGTTACCAGACACTCTCTCTCATTGCAACACTTAATACACTGTAACACTTACAGATACATGCTTGCTGACATGGGAAATACTTCCTTGCTCACCATACACAGCACACCACAGAGTTCTAAGAAACTCACCCAACACTACACACCACACAGCTTTAACTCACCCAACACTACACACCACACAGCTGTAACTCACCCAACACTACACACCACACAGCTGTAACTCACCCAACACTACTCACCACACAGCTGTAACTCACCCAACACTAGAAACCACACAGCTGTAACTCACCCAACACTACACACCACACAGCTGTAACTCACTGAACACTACACACCACACAGCTGTAGCTCACCCAACACTACACACCACACAGCTGTAACTCGACCAACACTACATACCACACAGCTGTAACTCACCCAACACTACACACCACACAGCTTCAACTCACCCATCTCTACACACCACACAGCTGTAAGTGACTCACTTTGTTGTATTTCCACAGCTGAACATCAGGGAGGACGAGGTTCAGCGTCTCAATGCCAAAATCAAACAACTGCAGCAGGAGATCAGGGGACTTAACTCTCACATAGAAGCCAACGAGCAGCGGGTAAGGATCAACATTATCTGATGCATGCAATACAGTGTGCTGGAGAGGGACAGGTCAAAATGGTCCAGTAGTTTTGTGGAGCATCCATCATTAGATTTGCTGTCGAGGAGTCAGGTATAATTAGCTATATCTTGACTACCTTGTTTGTAGATTCTGGGTCGAAATAATTGAGGAGTGACCTGACAGATTGTAAGACATTGTTGCTTATGCTGTATACAGTCAACCACTCATTTTGCCTTCCCCAGATTGGGTTGTCACTAACAGTATGCTGTAATGAATGTGGAATGTTGCTGACTCAGCTCACTCAAACACCATTTCCATGTTTCAGATTGCTAATGATGAGAAGAAGGTGCAGAATCTGCAGCATGACCAGGAGATCACACTGCAGGAGGTAAGTGATCAGTTAGATTGGTCAGGGGTAGTCTCCCGGTGGTAATACTCAGTTGGGTTGGTCAGGGGTAGTCTCCCGGTGGTAATACTCAGTAGGGTTGGTCCAGGGTCACCTCCAGGAGGTAGTGCTCTGTTGAGTTGGTCCAGGGTCACCCTCCAGGAGGTAGTACTCTGTTGGGTTGGTCTGGGGGTTGCCCCCAGGAGGTAGTTCTCAGTTGGGCTAGTCTGGGATCATCTCTAGGAGGTAGTGCTCAGTTGGGTTGGTCCAGGGTAGCCTCCAGGAGGTAATGCTCAGTTGGGTTGGTCAGGGGTAGTCTCCCGGTGGTAATACTCGGTTGGGTTGGTCCAGGTAGCCTCCAGAAAGTAGTGCTCAGTTGGGTTGGTCCAGGGTAGCCTCCAGGAGATAATGCTCAGTTGGGTTGGTCTGGGATTACATCCAGGATGTAGTACTGAGTTGGGTTAATCTAGGGTTACTTCCAGGAGGTAGTACTCAGTTGGATTGGTCCAGGGTCACCTCCAGGAGGTAGTGCTCAGTTTGATTTGGTCAGGGGTAGTCTCCAGGAGGTAATGCTCAGTTGGGTTGGTCAGGGGTAGTCTCCAGTTGGTTTTGCTCAGTTGGGTTGGTCAAGGGTCATCTCTCGGAGATGGTGCTTAGTGAAGTTGGTCAGGGGTAGCCTCCAGGAGGTAGTGCTCAGTTGGGTTGGTCAGGGGTAGTCTCCAGGAGGTAGTACTCAGTTGGGTTGCTCAAGGGTCGTCTCTCGGAGATGGTGCTTAATCAAGCCGGTCAGGGCTAACCTCCAATAGGTAGTGCTCAGTTGGGTTGTCAGAGGTGAGGTTGGGGTCTAAATAACAAGGGCTTAAACTTGTGCTATGAGTTAAATAGATTTTTATTTGTCATTGTTCCGTCTCTGCCGCTCTGACATTGCCCTTCTGTTTCCCCTTGTAGGCAGATGAGGCGAAATAAGCTGACATTAGCATCACTTGCCTCATGCCCTCTTGACTTCATGTTGTACAGTGTAGATTAATATATTCTTAATAAATTATTTCTTGTATATCAAAGTGTTTGTTTATCAAATGAAAATGTTTCAGAAATCCCATTGCCAAAATGCAGTCAGTTCAGAATAGTTTCTGGCATCATTTAGGGTTTTCCTCCATATTAAACCGGCACACTATGATAACACACAGTGTCTTGATCACTTGCTTTATTCATACTCGAAGGAGTGAGTGAGTATGGTTTTACGCAGCTTTTAGCAATATTCCAGCAATATCAGGGCAGGCGCCACCAGAAATGGGCTTCACACATTGTACCCATGTGGGGAACCGAACCAGCTTTCAGTGGTGCGAGCGAACGCTTTAACTGCTAGGCTACCCCACCCCCACTATTCATACTGGAAAAAATGACACCACAGCAGAAAAACAGAGGATAGTTTACTGTTATGGGGTATCACTAATCTTTTCTATTCATTAAATAAGAATTAAATTAAATTGAAAGACATGGCAAGACCTGATGTGTTACATCATTCCCCCAACATCATTGTTGCACTTGAATCTTCAGACAAATCACCCTCCCTTAAATCTCTATAATTTTATGTCTTTTTGTTGTATTTTTTAATCTAACTGATACAGACAAATAAACAAGTAGACAAATTCCATCACTACTGGTAATATCAGGCAACAGCATGATAAGAAATCAGTCTATTATGTGAAAATCTGTGTGATGTTACTCAGTGGGTGTTTAAACAATACAATATGGCAGCTCATTACTGCTGTGTATCATTTGGTAATCGGGGCGGTGGGGTAACCTAATGGTTAAAGCGTTGGCTCGTCACACCGAAGACCCGGGTTCGAATCCCCACATGGGTACAATGTGTGAAGCCCATTTCTGGTGTCCCCCACCGTGATGTTGCTGGAATATTGCTAAAAGCGGCGTAAAACCAGTCTCAGTCAGTCAGTCTTAATAACTCAATGTGTCTTCAAAGTCAACAACCAACAACGTCGTTACATGACCTCCAAGCGTCTTAGATTCTCGAATATGTACATGTCATTCCTCGGAGAGGTGGGGTAGTCCGCTGGTTAAAGCGTTCGCTCGTCACGCCGAAGACCCGGGTTCGATTCCCCACATGGGTACAATGTGTGAAGCCCATTTCTGGTGTCCCCCACCGTGATGTTGCTGGAATATTGCTAAAAGCAGCGTAAAACCAAACTCAGTCAGTCAGTCATTTGGTAATCGTCATCATCATCATCATCATCGACTGTTCATTTGCTTCAGCTGTTGTTAGTGCTTCTACCCGCTTAATTAACTTGCTCTGAACGCTGAATCGATTTCTTGTTCTGTGATTGTGGTTTACCATGTCCGCATTTGATGTGTCCCTTGACTGTGAAACCTTCATGAGAAACTGTTTCATAGGGGTAAGGCAAGGTTGGTATAGCCTGCTAGGGTGCCAAGATTGTCAGTTGGACATACAATCACCTGATAATCCAACACATGCATCTCATTGATTCTGGCATTTCATAATAACTGTAATAAAGCATAAAGCACGTTAACGTACTTCCACAGATGTTTGGGTGACAGATAATGAAGGACTTTTGACTATTGAAATAATGGCAGGAATATTACACTAGACAGTATGAAATTGAAACGTTCAACTTTATGGATGACAACTTCTTATTTATTACATAGAGCGATGTTTCAATGTAGATTCTTACATTATTATCAAGCTAAAAACAAGACAGTATGATGAAAACCCTACCCATAGGTAGATTTGAACACCTTCACCACAGGGTAGAGTTAAAACCCCTCAAATCCTGTATCAGTGCGTGGGTTTGAATTAGTTTTTCCCATTGATGTATTGTCACAATTCCAAGGTTAGAGCAGTTCCCTAGCAACTTACGCTGGTGTTAAGGAGACGACAAGTGTATTGGTTGGTCAGGCACAGTGACTTGGTTTATTGGATGTCTTCATGCCCTGACAGTGTGGATAGTTACTCTAGATTATCTGGTTCTTTCTTGATTATGAGCAGCTGTTGTCATACAGCTGTAATACAGCTGAGTACGGCATTAAACAACAAACACACGAAGATGTATTGCCATTGCACAATGGACTAGTATGAGGATAGCTTATTCAGTCCTTAGCCTTGTGCCAGGTATTGTTACGAGTTATTGAAAGCAGAGGGCATGACAGGCAGTGTGTGCTGACAATCACAGGTAACGTTGTCTACTGCATCGGCCATGTGTCTCACTGCTTGCAATGGTAAAGGCTTGGTAAATGTGGATACTGGTTAGAGTTGTCTCCCCTCACCCTTGTTTGTCCTTGACCTGCATGGAACTGGATAGTGTACTTGCTATGCTTGGAATCTTCTAAATTCACAAATTATCAATCTGAACTAGTTAGAATAGACCCCTATGATGACTTGTGGTAAATATGTTCCCCAGAATCTGATTGTTAGCCATACAGGGTATATATATTGGGAAGCCATGACGAGTCCAGGTTACAACTCTCTAGCAACATATACTAGTTGTAAGAGCTAACCCATTGGATTGGCCGACTCTTTGACTTGATTCATTGTACACCAGTGGCATAAATTGATGTTCACAATATCAATCACTGGATTGTCTGGTCCAGACTCAATTGTTTACAGGTCATATAGCTGGAATATTGCTGAATGCAGTGTTAAACAAAACAAAATATAATTTCAGTTCTACATTTTGTTATTTTTTTGTTGTTTTAGAGGATAAAACATGGTAATATTTTACTTTTGCAGTATTTATTGTTATCTGCAGAATGCCTCTTTGATCTAATCTGCATTGTTCATTGTTACCTGGTTCAGTGGACTGATTCAGGCCTTGTGATCCCGCTCAAACCTGCACAACGCCAGATGTGTCATGCACATCTCTGGTGCATCACTGCATTAGTGCAGCTTTTCAATGCATGCTGTCAGTGTGGTGTATGAGTACACACTTGTAGTACACAGATATTGGTGTATGGACTCACCGTTGGGTTTTTGTAGCTTTTGGATCTTGTCCTTTGTCCTTTTATTTTTGTTTTGATCTTTTACCGTAGTAGTGCATGTGGTGTTATTCATTTCATATCATTTATTTTCCTATTTCTGCAGTATTGTCTTAGTAGGATTTGTTCCAGGGCTGCAAGTCTTGCATGATTTGGGAATGTTTTCCGTATATTGTGTATTGTATTTGATGAAGCTCAGTATTTGCTCATTACATCAAGTATACACACATGTCAGTCTGATCACAATGCAGTGAACTATCTTTGTAATGATACACTGATATAATAAACTGATGGATATAATGATCTGTTTTTAAGGCCGCTTGCTGTATATTGTAATCAAAATGCATATGACAAACTACAGTTATAACCAAATATAATTAGTGGTCCCTTTCATTTTGTTATAAGTGTAGTTTATAAGTTGATAGGTATGTGAAGCAATCAAGTACAAGCTGTTATATACCAAGAATGCCTCTTCATGTCTTAATAAAGCTTTGCCCTCACATGTATATAAAGTTTACACATTGAAGCATCTGTGCTATTTTCTTGTACATAGGAGTAATATTGATGGTGTGATGATATTAAGCCAGTTATTTCGATACGTCTTGAATTGGTTGATGTTTGTAAATTCCATTACAACTTCATTCTCAGCTTCCTGGGGAAGATACGATAGACACTGAATAGCTGAAGAAACATTTTGGTATTTGAGATCTATCACAACATTTCCACCTTGATTCTTGATACACACTGATCAGAAAAAAATATTGATATTTTTCAGTTCAATTAAGAATAAAAAAGAATTATGCATTTCGATTTTTCTTACCCTACATCATTCATCAGGGTGGTTTGTATGATAGGAAGTGTTTCTGTTTATCACAAAGTACTCTACTCTCCAGGTGAAGAACCACTTGCGGACAATCGAGCAGCTGAAGTCCGACCTCCAGATGGCCCGCAGTGGCCACTCCCAGGAGGTGAAACGCCTCCACCAGGACATGGAACACCTCAAGGAGGACCTTGAGGTCACCCGGGGTGAGCTGACAGCCAGCCAGAACCACAACTCGGAGTACAGGGCCACCATCGACACACTCAACGACGAGCTGGACAGGTTCCGCAAGATGCAGGAGGAAGCTTCCATGGAGGTGAGGAGCGTTTCAGTGTAGTATCAGTTTAGTATCACGTTAGTATCAGTGTATCATGGACATATTGTAGGACATGCTTCAGAGCTCTCTGGAATGAAACACATTCAGGAAATTGAGTCTTTTCTTGAGTATCATGCTTGAATAATGATGGCACATGATCTAAAACAATACCATGAACACTATTATCAGCTGATTAGCTGCAACTATCTGCCAGGAATTTTAACTCTCTCCCAGTTTGATTCCTAAAATACTCATTGTTGAGATTGGGTGTCATTTGGTCATCACTGTAGTTTATCACTGTAGTGGAACATCTGTGTCAATCATGGAGGGTCTGGATTTCAGAGATGAGGGTCTTTGGAGTAACAGGTGATGTAGCTCAGTGAGTAGTGTGTTTCTTTTTATTGACTTTACTTTTGCCACAACTGTAAGAGCTTGAAGTAAGACAATCTCTTGCTTCCTCCTCAGATGCGTCGTCAGGCTGACTCCATTGCGGAGCAGGATGTGAGTTTATCTGAGACTCGGCAGCAGCTGGTGGTCCTGGAGAGTCAGCTGGACACAGCGAAGCATGACGGTGACCAGCTGCTGCTCAGTCTGGAGAGCTACAAGATGAAGTACAGCCAGTGTATCACACAGATCGACAATCTGGAGGCGTCCATGAAGGGACTACAGGACAAGTTACAGGACAGCCGGGGCAGGGTGAGTTGACGAGGTCGTCACTTTGTGTAGCGGATCACGCAGGGGCAGGGTGAGTTGACAGGGGGTGGTCACTTTGTGTAGTGGGTCACGCAAGGGCAGGGTGAGTTGACGGGGTCGTCACTTTATGTAGCGGATCACACAGGGGTAGGGTGAGTTGATGAAGTCGTCACTTCCTGTGGAGGATCACACAGGGCCAGGGTGAGTTGATGGGGGTCTACACTTTATGTAAAGTCTTACACATGGGAAGGATAAGTTGACTGGGGATCGTCACTCTATGTAAAGTCTCACACATGGGAAGGGTGAGTTGACTGGGGATCGTCACTCTATGTAAAGTCTTACACATGGGAACGATAAGTTGACTGGGGATCGTCACTCTATGTAAAGTCTCACACATGGGAAGGATAAGTTGACTGGGGATCGTCACTTTGTGTAGTGGGTCACGCAAGGGCAGGGTGAGTTGACGGGGTCGTCACTTTATGTATCGGATCACACAGGGGTAGGGTGAGTTGATGAAGTCGTCACTTCCTGTGGAGGATCACACAGGGCCAGGGTGAGTTGATGGGGGTCGACACTTTATGTAAAGTCTTACACATGGGAAGGATAAGTTGACTGGGGATCGTCACTCTATGTAAAGTCTCACACATGGGAAGGATAAGTTGACTGGGGATCGTCACTCTATGTAAAGTCTCACACATGGGAAGGGTGAGTTGACGGGGGATCGTCACTCTATGTAAAGTCTTACACATGGGAACGATAAGTTGACTGGGGATCGTCACTCTATGTAAAGTCTCACACATGGGAAGGATAAGTTGACTGGGGATCGTCACTGTATGTAAAGTCTTACACATAGGAAGGATAAGTTGACTGGGGATCGTCACTCTATGTAAAGTCTCACACATGGGAAGGATAAGTTGACTGGGGATCGTCACTTTATGTAAAGTCTCACACATGGGAAGGATAAGTTGACTGGGGATCGTCACTCTATGTAAAGTCTCACACATGGGTAGGATAAGTTGACTGGGGATCATCACTCTATGTAAAGTCTTACACATGGGAAGGATAAGTTGACTGGGGATCGTCACTCTATGTAAAGTCTCACACATGGGAAGGATAAGTTGACTGGGGATCGTCACTCTATGTAAAGTCTCACACATGGGAAGGATAAGTTGACTGGGGATCGTCACTCTATGTAAAGTCTCACACATGGGAAGGATAAGTTGACTGGGGATCGTCACTTTATGTAAAGTCTTACACATGGGAAGGATAAGTTGACTGGGGATCGTCACTCTATGTAAAGTCTTACACATGGGAAGGATAAGTTGACTGGGGATCGTCACTCTATGTAAAGTCTCACACATGGGAAGGATAAGTTGACGGGGGGTCGTCACTCTATGTAAAGTCTCACACAGGGGAAGGGTGAGTTGACTGGGGATCGTCATTCTATGTAAAGTCTTACACATGGGAACGATAAGTTGACTGGGGATCGTCACTCTATGTAAAGTCTCACACATGGGAAGGATAAGTTGACTGGGGATCGTCACTTTGTGTAGCGGGTCACGCAAGGGCAGGATAAGTTGACTGGGGATCGTCACTCTATGTAAAGTCTTACACATGGGAACGATAAGTTGACTGGGGATCGTCACTCTATGTAAAGTCTCACACATGGGAAGGATAAGTTGACTGGGGATCGTCACTTTGTGTAGTGGGTCACGCAAGGGCAGGGTGAGTTGACGGGGTCGTCACTTTATGTATCGGATCACACAGGGGTAGGGTGAGTTGATGAAGTCGTCACTTCCTGTGGAGGATCACACAGGGCCAGGGTGAGTTGATGGGGGTCGACACTTTATGTAAAGTCTTACACATGGGAAGGATAAGTTGACTGGGGATCGTCACTCTATGTAAAGTCTCTCACACATGGGAAGGATAAGTTGACTGGGGATCGCCACTCTATGTAAAGTCTCACACATGGGAAGGGTGAGTTGACGGGGATCGTCACTCTATGTAAAGTCTTACACATGGGAGCGATAAGTTGACTGGGGATCGTCACTCTATGTAAAGTCTCATACATGGGAAGGATAAGTTGACTGGGGATCGTCACTGTATGTAAAGTCTTACACATAGGAAGGATAAGTTGACTGGGGATCGTCACTCTATGTAAAGTCTCACACATGGGAAGGATAAGTTGACTGGGGATCGTCACTTTATGTAAAGTCTCACACATGGGAAGGATAAGTTGACTGGGGATCGTCACTCTATGTAAAGTCTCACACATGGGTAGGATAAGTTGACTGGGGATCGTCACTCTATGTAAAGTCTTACACATGGGAAGGATAAGTTGACTGGGGATCGTCACTCTATGTAAAGTCTCACACATGGGAAGGATAAGTTGACGGGGGGTCGTCACTCTATGTAAAGTCTCACACATGGGAAGGGTGAGTTGACTGGGGATCGTCATTCTATGTAAAGTCTCACACATGGGAAGGGTGAGTTGACTGGGGATCGTCACTTTATGTAGTCTCACACATGGGAAGGATAAGTTGACTGGGGATCGTCACTCTATGTAAAGTCTCACACATGGGAAGGGTGAGTTGACGGGGGTCGCACACTTTATGTAGTCTCACACATGGGAAGGGTGAGTTGAGTTGACTGGGGGTCGTCACTTTATGTAGTCTCACACATGGGAAGGGTGAGTTGAAGGGGGTGGGAAGATAAGTTCACTGTATGTAAAGTCTCACACATGAGAAGGGTGAGTTGACAGGGTGTCGTTCACTTTATGTAGTCTCACACATGGGAAGGGTGAGTTGACTGGGGGTCGTCATTTTATGTAGTCTCACACATGGGAAGGGTGAGTTGACTGGGATCGTTACTTTTATGTAGTCTCACACATGGGAAGGGTGAGTTGACTGGGGGTCGCCACTTTATGTAGAGTCTCACACATGAGAAGGGTGAGTTGACGGGGGTCGTTCACTTTATGTAGAGTCTCACACATGGGGAAGGGTGAGTTGACTGGGGGTCGCCATTTATGTAGAGTCTCACACATGGGAAGGGTGAGTTGACTGGGGTCGCCACTTTATGTAGTCTCACACATGGGAAGGGTGAGTTGACAGGGGGTCATTACTTTATGTAGTCTCACACATGGGAGTTGGGGGTGAGTTGACGGGGGAAAGTTACTTTATGTAGAGTCTCACACATGAGAAGGGTGAGTTGACGGGGGGTCGCCACTTTATGTAGTCTCACACATGGGAAGGGTGAGTTGACAGGGGTGTCGTTACTTTATGTAGAGTCTCACACATGGGAAGGGGGTGAGTTGACGGGGGGATTACTTTATGTAGTCTCACACATGGGAAGGGTGAGTTGACAGGGGGTCATTACAAAGGGCATTTTTGTTTGGGGGTGCACCCCAATTCTCAGAACCCTGGGCATAAAACATGTAGTACATTTGGAACACTTGGGGGTGGGGGTGGTGGTGGTGGTGCAGCACCCTCTCTGGATCCGCATGCATTAATTTATGTAGTCTCACACATGGGAAGGGTCGGTTGAGGGGAGGTTGTTGTTACTTTATGTAGAGTCTCACACATGGGAAGGGTAGAGCCATGGGAAGGGTCGCCTGGGAGGTTGTTACTTTATGTAGAGTCTCACACATGGGAAGGATGGGTTGGTTGACGGGGAGGTTGTTACTTTATGTAGAGTCTCACACATGGGAAGACCAGAAAGCAACATACAAAGTAACTTGTGTTATACAGGAGCTCGAGAAGGAGCAGAACCTTGACCGCCTCAAGTCCGATCTGGACAACCTGGACAAGATGTACACTGAGGCCAAGCGGGAGGTACAGAAGTGTGAGGATGTCATCGAGCAACTAACCCAGGAGCTGAACGCCACCCAGGAGGACCTCTCCGTCTCCCACAACCGGGTCCGGGAGAGCGAGGAGAATGTCCGCAACCTCAGGGAGAGGCTCCAGGACTCACAGCACGAGGTGAGCAGTGTATAGTAGGAGGCAGATAAAACCTCGGGTATTACGGACAATCTGCACAAAATTACTTTTGCATTACTGTCTTAACTTTCATTTTCTTAGGTAGACTTACTACAGTCGCTACACTAAGATCACCTTGTGGATGAGTATCTGTGGAAGATCTCTAAAATGACTTGCAGAGAATAAGATGTCAAAAAGTGTTAAGAGAGTTTCATGGAAAGCTAACAGATTTTTTCAGGCTTGCCAGATAAGTGTATCATTGACCCTTTAAGGTTGATGTCTGCTGCCTTTTACTACCCCACTATTATCTGAACCAGGCTAGCTATTCTCGGAACGTTCGTAGCCCTACAAACTTCTTAAACCCATTCTCAACACATTGGCTACGATCAAAGTTAAGATTCTTTTTCAGAAGAAGTCCTCCTTGGGGTACATATAAGCATTAAAATGTCCATTTTAAAAGCCTACGACAGTTGTAACAATATTTCAATAAAATATTTTACCAAACAAAAAACTCGTTATGTGTGGTGAGACCACCCCTACAGGGCCCCGTAGAGGGCCCCCTACAGCCAAGAGCAGGTAACTCTGGCTGTGTACCTCGTACCTCACTTTTCATGCTGTCGTCGGCCGTGTAGGTCGATTGCATGGTCCAAGAAGCTACGAATAAGAGAGCGATGAGTGAGATAGAGTCAAATCCTGTATGTATGGTTCCTTTTTTTCGCTCGGGCGCTAGCTGGAATCGTTGTATGACTTTTTCATTCATGATTTGTTGTAACTTTACCGGCGTGTTCGCTGTCTCCAGCCACGTGGCAGGCAAGATATGGACCGCTGGGGTCCGCTTTGCTTTCCTTCTCCTGGCTTTAGAAAAGCCTTGTAGTCGGGTCGTAAAGGGGCTGATATTTCATTTTGTAGATTATACTTGCCTAAATTCCTCTTTTTCCAGGCTTTAGGTAAGTTTTGCTTGAGTGTTTTCGTGGCGTTTTACGTCGCTCACACATGTTGCTCTTTGTCACCTATGTGCATAATTACGCCGCTATTATGGCTTTGGCGCTAGTATTTAATAGCTTTGCTGTAACAGTTAAAATATCGCCCGGCGTTGTATTTTGTTCTGTTTTGTTGCGTGCATATTATATTATGTATATCATTACAGTCCTTGCTATTGTCATAGCGTGGTTCTGTTTTTGCAGCCAAAGGGTGTGTCACCTGTAGCGGCAGTTTGTCGCCTCAGGATCGCCACCTGGTTTGCTTTACGTTGTTTAGCGGAGGAAGCCCATGACGAACAAGGTTGTTCTATGTGTCAGGCTTTCTCCCCCGCACCATCAAGTCCAGACGTGCTGATTACATGTTCTACACGCCCTTACTTCAGGCGAGGGGGACATTTGGGGTCAGAAGCCGCCTAAAGACAAAGATAAAAAGCAAAGAAAAAGAAGGCTTCGCTTCCCTCTTTGGGGATGCTCCTAAACGGGCGAAGGTCGCGGGGCCTCCGGCTCTTTCACCTGCCATCCCTCAACATCACAGGCACCTTCCCCCCCCTCCTGTCCCTGTTTCTAACCAGCTAACAATTGATTTACTTTCTGATATATTGCAGAAGCAGATGGATTCGGGTCCACACTCTCTAAGTGGCTGACGCGATGGCTGGCCTCCGGCCAGGGAGAGATTGGTGTCCGGCCAGGTAATGCGGGTGTGTGTGCCGGGTCTATGGCGGGCAGTGCTCCCAACCTCAGCTTAGGCTCTGGTGTGGGGGTTTCTGTCGGGGGTGCGTCGGCTCCGAGTTTTGTCTCGGTTGCTGGCCACCCCTCCGCTGTAGTAACTACTACCGGCCCGAGCCTTGGCTTGGGGTCTGGTCCAGTAGTTAGTAGTTTGGCAGGCTCAGTCCCTGTAGTTGCCGCTACTTCGCAATTGGTCCCACCGCTTGCGCCGGCTTGGCCGGGCCATTCGGTGTCTGGATCATTTTGTCTACCATTGAGGAATCCCAGCACGGGCTCTTCCTCGTCCACGCACCGCTGACTCAGTATCGAGTCTTGGGTCAGGTGTGCCGGGCAACCCGGCTCTGCTCGAGCCTTTGTCCCTCTCTGTAGACCCCTCGGATGATCCCTCAGAGCTCTCTCTGGATACAGAGACCTCACTCATTGAGGATCGATTCGAGGAGGCTATGGAGGAGGATGAGGGTCGAGGAGGAGTTAGGTGCGCCTTTGGTTTTATTTCGGTCGTCCCTGAGGCAGGTAATGGGGGCGTGTGCTTCTGTCCTGCCCCAGGTAGTGGTCAGTACTGGCGCACCCGACCCTCAGGAGTTTTCGCCTCCCAGGGGAGGCTTTGCTCCACCAAGGTGGGGACACAAGGCTGCGTGATATTACCCTCAGTCTTGTCTGAGGTAATCAACCCCCTCCTCTGTGGTTCCAGGTCCAGGTTCGATTTGCCAGAACTTGACCGTGCCGGTACCTCATGGGGGAGGCTTGCCTTTACAATCCCCAGTGGTTGACGATTGTGTTTTACGCATCCGCCGCCCTTGGGGGTTCGTCCGAGTAATTCTATGGCTTCAGCCAAGCAAGGTCGCCCGGCTTCCGCCCGTTCACGACTAACGCTACAGCTTAAATCGCCTATCGATCCTTTGAAGAGCAATACCCAATGCGGTTCAATGCCTCAAAGTGACGATCCATTCCGCCTACATCTCGGTGTTGCAGAGGCAACTACTGGATGTGGGTGGGGTGGAGGAAGATTAAATCTCCCTCCACCTTGGCTAAGCAATTAACGGAGGTACAGTCACATCTGGCAGCGATTCTATCAGGTCGTCGGCTTGCCAAATGATGTCGGGCGGTGATGGGCCTCCGTAAGCCTGTGGCTTTCCGTGGCGAGGTATTAGCCTGCCGCATAACAGGCTCTGCTGGCTGCCATTCGGATGGGTTCTACCCTGTTCCCGGGGCAGCTACAGTAGTCCGGGAGGCCGCGGAGGCTGTCTCAACCTTCAAGGACTCTAAGCCCTTGCTGGAACAGCCTCACCGCGTCTCGCCGCGGCCCGGTTGTCTCCTCTGCATATCCTTCTGCCGCGGGCGAAGGAATCTGTTAAATGGGCTCAGCCCTTGCAGTCGCTGAGGAGGGTAAGGGCAGAGGCAAGGGCAAGGCCCGCGGCCCACCAGCCTTTTCAGAGGAAGGGGAAGTCAGCCCGGCTTCCCAGCTATAATTCCTCCGAGCCCTTGTTGGTACCAGACCAAAGCAGTCGGAGTACTGCGAAGTCAGGTATTCAATGTCTCATGCCACATATCCCTGTGGGTGGTCGACTTTCCCTCTTCCTGTCGGAATGGGAAAAAGTCACGTCCAATCCCTGGGTCCTGTCCACACTCAGGGAAGGCCACATGCCACAGTGGAAGCGAGACCCACCCCCCTTCTCTGGGATCCGTTGCACTCCAGTGCCGGCTGCCCTAGAGAAGGCGGAAGTGCTCCGTGCCGAGGTCCAGTCGTTGCTGGACAAGGCAGCCATAGAGGTGGTTCCTGTGGGACAAGAAATGTTGGGTTTTTACTCAACTTATTTCCTTGTCACCAAAAAGGACGGAGGGTTCAGACCTATTCTAAACCTCAAAGGTCTGAACGACATGTTAGAGGTACCGTCCTTCAAGATGGAAACACTACGTTCGGTGATTTCGTCTGTGGAGAAGGGAGATTGGCTCACGTCCCTATGCAGCCCGAGTTCCGGAAATACCTAAGGTTTTCCTTCGACGGGAGGTGCTATCAGTTTCGGGTACTCCCCTTCGGCATTTCCACAGCGCCAAGGGTGTTCACCAAACTCATGCTAATTCCAGCTCAGGTAGCCAGGTCACAGGGCAGGTGCTGTCACCCGTACCTAGACGATTGGCTCCTTCGTGCGCTTGCGAGTTGCGACACTTGCTGTGATGAGTATTCTCACCAAGTTGGGCTGGATTATCAACCTCAAGAAATCAGAACTGGTTCCCACCCAGGATCTGGTGTTCTTGGGAGCGAGATTCGAGACAGCGCGAGGGATAGTCTCCCTGTCTCCGGACCGCGTCACCAAAGTCCAGAGAGTTGTGTTACAATTTCTCGAGTTCCCAGGGCCTCAGCTCGGACTTGGCTCCAGTTGCTAGGCAACATGGCGGCAACGGTGGACATCGCTTTTAGCGGTTGAGGATCACGACCCATTCAGCAGGCTCTAGCTCGAATGTGGGTCCACACCCAGGGTTACGAGTTGATTCTCCACACTCCAGGGTGGCTAATTCCTCATTTACGGTGGTGGACACTGGCAGGGAATTTATCCAAGGGGCTCCCTTTGGACATCCCATCGCCAGATCTCTCAATTCAGACGGACGCTTCCCTCACAGGGTGAAGCGTGCTGGGCGCCCTGTCGGTCTCAGGCCTGTGGTCACAGAGCGAGCGGCGCAACTGCACATCAATGTGCTAGAATTGAGAGCAGTCAGGTTGGTGTTCAAGCGACTTCGAGCAGGTTCAAGGCCGTGTGGTCCGTCTCGAGATGGACAACCAGACGGCAATGACCTACATCCTGAAGCAGGGCGGTACGGTTTCCCCGTCTCTTCTGCAGGAGGCATGGCAGTTTCTGCTCTGGTGCGACCAGTTCGACATACGGGTAATGCCTGTTTATCTCCCTGGGGCGGACAACGTTCGAGCAGATGCACTCTCTCGTCGTATCCTGGCCCCACACGCAGTGGATGCTCCATCGGGGATATTCCGGGCTATCTCCCAGTTGTTGGTCGTTCCAGGTGGATCTGTTTGCATCTGGGGACGAACCAGATTCGGTGTTTTGCTCTCGGATACCGGATCCGAGAGCCATCGCCCAAGGCGCTTTCCAGCTCGATTGGGCCGGACAGGGTTCTGTGGGCGTTCCGCCACTACCCTGATTCCCAAAGTCCTCTTGCAGCTTGCCACCCAACCAGCTCGACTTCTTGTGCTCCTTGCACCCCTTTGGTCGGCTCAAAGCTGGTTTCGGTACTACTCAGGTTTCTGGCTCAGCCTCCTGTACTATTACCCTTTCGACCGGACTTACTATCCCAGAGCGGGCGCCGCACCCGAATCCCAGGATTCAGTGGGTGGCCTGGCCTCTATCGGAATCGCCTCTCTGGCGGAATTCCTGCACCAGTTGCAGACACAATTCTGGCCCGCGGAGGGATTCGACAAGCGTTCAGTATGAGGATAGATGGGCCTGTTATGGGCGCTGGTGTGTCGGCAGAGGGATTCTTGATCCCTTTTCTTCAACTGTAATTGAAGTACTGGAGTTCTTGCAGTCTCGGTTAGAAGCCCGGTTTAGCGGCGTCTACTATCCGGGCTACTCCACGGCAATCTCTGCCTTCCATATCCCTGCCGGCGGTGCTCTCTTGGGGCAGCACCCTCGTACAAGCTTTTAGCGAGGCGTGGACAGAATCCGTCCGACTGTCCGGCGGATTAGTCCCCATGGGACTTGTCAATCGTTCTTGATTGGATGTCGGTCCTCTCTTTCCACGATCTGTCGTCTCTTTCACTCCAGCTGTTAAGTTGGAAGGCTGCCTTTCTTGTGGCGGTAGCGTCTGGCAGGCGTGTAGGTGATATCCATGCCATGTCAGCGGATCCTGCTCTGACTGTCTTTCACAAAGACAGAGTCAGTATTCGGTTGCCAGACTCCTACCGTCCTAAGGTGCGAAAGGCCTTTCATATAGCGGGCCTATCGAACTGCCAGCTTTCACTCAGCCTCCATCGTCCGGTACCTCTCTTCGGCGTGCTCACGTCTTAGATGTCCGTAAGACTCTCAAGGCTTATATCAAACGAACGGCTGCTATCAGGAAAGATAAGCAGCTGTTCTGTTGTTATGGCGGTGGCAAGGCTGGTCTTCCGGCGAACAAGCAGACCATATCTAGGTGGCTTGTCTCTGCCATTTGTTCGAGTTACTCTTACAAAGGATTAACCATCCCTCAGGGTTTAAAGGCTCATTCGATTAGGGCAGTGGCGACATCAAAAGCATCGCCAGCGCGGCACTGCCCATCGAGGAGATCTGCTCAGCGGCTATCTGGAGCCGACCGAGTACGTTCATCCGCCACTATCAGCTGGACAAACACTCGGGGCGTGCTTTCGGTTTGGCCAGACAGTTCTCACCAGTGGGCAGTGTCGTGATTCTCTAGCGAATGAGCCTTAGAAATCCGCGTTTGCTTTTCTCATGGTGTAGGTGTTAATAAATTCCTCAATTTTTATCGGTGGTGGTATCACATTGGTGGTGGTTTTACCGTATGTAGCGATTATCACTCGCTACAGTCACTGTGTTCATCCTGCACTGCGCAGCTGGTTTGGGTTGCTGAGGGATATATATTGGACTCGCCCATTCTTTCCCTCCCATTTTGATGGTCTGGGGGTGGGACTTGCGTCCGCCTTTATAAATTCCACCAATAGCCTATCGGCTAGGCTCCTTTTCCCCCGCCTTGCCACGCCCCCGCCTGATTGACATCAGCGGTCAGGTGACTAGGTGAGTGTACTTTCTCTCTTTGTCGGCGGCTTCGGCTGTGCCTTCGACTGAACTAGGGGGTATGTTAGGCAGACAGAATACCGCTCCCGACTCAACATCTTTGGGAGTCTGTCTTATGCTTATATGTACCCCAAGGAGGACTTCTTCTGAAAAAGAATTTTACAAACCTGGAGAGGTTATGAATTCTTTGAAGAAAAGTCCTCCTTGAATCTGACTCCCACCTCCCCTCATTCTGTCTGACCGTTCAGCATGAAAAGTGAGGTCACGAGGTACACAGCCAGAGTTACCTGCTCTTGGCTGTAGGGGGCCCTCTACGGGGCCCTGTAGGGGTGGTCTCACCACACATAACGAGTTTTTTGTTTGGTAAAATATTTTATTGAAATATTGTTACAACTGTCGTAGGCTTTTAAAATGGACATTTTAATGCTTATATGTACCCCAAGGAGGACTTTTCTTCAAAGAATTCATAACCTCTCCAGGTTTGTAAAAAAATTTATGGCTACGAACGTTTCGAGAATAAGGGCCAAGGTTCTTTTAAGGCAAAGTGAGTGAGTGAGTTTAGTTTTACCCCGCACTCAGCAATATTCCAGCGGTCTGTAAATAATTGAGTCTGGACCAGACAATCCAGTGATCAACAGTATGAGCATTAATCTGCGCAATTTGGAACCAATGACATGTGTCAACCAAGTCAGCGAGCTTGACCACCCCATCCCGTTAGTCGCCTCTTACAACAAGCATGGGTTACTGAAGATCAATATTCTAACCCGGACCTTCATGGGTCTTCAAGGCAATGGCGCTAACAAACTGTAGTTTGCTGTGTTGAGTTATGTCCCCTAGTATCATCATCTGCTGGTTGAGTTTAAATCCTGGAATCTTCTGATAATGTCTAAGAGAGTCGAGAAATGTATATTTGATTGTGTTGTGCTATTTCAGGCTCGTCAGAATGAGGAGAAGGCGCGGAACCTAGAGAATGATCTGCTGTCTTACCAAGGAGACCACAGTCACACTGACCAGGAGGTAACGCTTTACTGTCAGTTGTTGGGGCTGGGTAACTTGTTTACATATTTAGTTGGTATTTGGAAGATGAAAAATGGAAACAGGTTTTAAGCCTCACCTGATGACTAAAAACAAGTATCCTGTTCAATGCCAAAAAACCTTTGTTATGCTATGTGTATATCTCTGTGTTGTATATATCTTCTATATATCCAATTCCTGCTGTGTTGTGACTGAATATATATCCAAGCCCTGCTGTTTTGTCCAGTTCCAAGAGAGGGAGGAGCGTATCTCCCGTCTGGAGTATGACCTCGAGGACACCAGGAACAACCTGGACAGCAAGGCTCGGCACATCGCCGACCTCCAGAACGAGATCTCTGACCTCCAGTCAGAGCTCACCATCACCAAGGACCAGAAGGCCAGTGCCAGTAACGAGGTAGGTCTAATGTTCATATGTCTCCGTATAGCATTTTATGTCACAGGAGTCACGTATTGTTCTTCACAGTACAACGTTACATTTTTTTCTCCATGTGAGAACACCCTTTACAGTCTCCAGGTTATGGTCATGGTGACCCCTTTTACAGGTATCAGTACATCGTTGTTGGAACCCTTTTTACAATCATCAGCACCTTATATGGTTTGTGTAGTTCAGGTCCAAGAATCATGTGCACCCCTCTCAAGGGGATTCATTATTTTGGGGAAAAATTCAGGTATTATGTGCAGGTAATCAGGAAATCTAACAGTTAATAACAGACTTGGTCAGCAAAATATTACAATTGTAGATATCGCTACAATGATTTACCCTTCAAATTATTTAAAGTGATTTCCTATACATGCATCCACAGTATGGCTCCTTGCTCTTGATGTCAGTCACTGAAGTTTGTGTTCCAGACATATTTTCAGGCCTCCGTCACATAGCTGCAATATTGCTAAGTGAGGCATTAATAGAGCAAACGCACAACCTCTTGATACTTATCAATATGGGGAGCCTGGTACAAAAGGTCCACTCAATTCCTGGTCATACAAGGCAACCTCTTGACTCCCTTGGGTTGTCAGTCATACAAGGCTGACTCCCTTGGGTTGTCAGCCTCCTTGACTCTGTTGACTGGGTATCGTCTTACTCCAATGTTGTGTGTTGCTCCTGATATCAACCCCTGGTTGTTCTGCCCAGGCTTGATTCGTGTACGTCATTGTGACATAGATTGCATATTGCTAGCTACAGTGTAAAACAACAATCAACATCATCAACCTCTGAGAGTTTCAATTAGGTAGCGGAGTGTAGGATACATGAACATCACAGAGGAATAGTTAACAAGGAGGGGGTGTTGTACTTTCAAGGTTTGACTGTACAGAGAGGTGGAGATTTCCCTGACAGCCAGTACCAATGATAGGTCTGACCAGTTTGTAGGTTGTGTGTGTGGACATCCAAGGAGACTATGTTGATAACAAGCAGCAACTAGCTCCGTCAAGGCAGTCTGTCATAGTTCAGTAGAGAACCAAGCAACCACAAGGTTGAGTAAGCATTCTCTGTGGGGACACTCATGTATTAAGGAACCAAAGGGTTCTTCATTTCAGAGCTGGAAACGACATGAGCATTGACTTCTAGATCTGAGAATGAAAGGTGTGATGATTGATCTGTGAAGTGTTTTCTGTAAGAAAGGCTACCATGTGTTGATTCAGCCTTGTGTTCTTTCATCAAGTGAATGCTTGTATTGTTAAGCTACCATAACAGCCTGTGTTTCACTTCCTGTAGAAATAAGCTGACATGTTTCTCATTGATTCATTAAAGCCTTCCTCCTTGGATTGTCATAATGTGGCTCTCAACAATCCTCAGTGCAACAGAATAGCTTTCTTCCTTGCATGGGGTGGGGGCACGTTTGACTGGTCATATCCAGTGTCTGGAACACTGTCATCAGGTTTCCATACAACTGCCTTGTCATTGAAAACATTCCTTTGACATTCTCTCTAATATCTGGCACTGCCGTGACTGAGAAGTGTGAACTGTTTTTCATGAATAGGAGAGTGTGGTTACTGCCTGTGGCAGTGTCAATAGAGGAACATTAACACTGCCATGGTCTGTATGGCTGACCTACATCCACCCCATTGACAGACACAGGGGGAGAGGCAGGTGTTTGTTGACTGTCATCAAGCAGGCCTGAGTGAGATAACAGTCATTGGCGGAACCTTATTAAACTGGGATATATTGTATTGATTTATGGCGGTTATCACATTCATATCTGGCACTTATCTCACTGCTCTGACATGTCTGGTCTTGCAGACAACCTGACACCCCTATCAGTTAAATGGCCTTTCCCTGGTATTCAGTAGTTATAATGAGAATATGTCTGAAGGCTTGGTCCATTGTTGGTTGTTGGGCAATTGTGAAACCAAAATATTTTTTTTGCCGAGGTGAACATGTGTGAAAGATGGAACTGGAAATATATAAAGCTGAAGCTTTGATAACGGTTGGTATAGTCTCCTTTGTGTTGTAGTGCACTTCAGCAGAAGATGATTTTCATTGTAAAACTTCATTTAAGTTGAAAACCTGATCTCCAAGGAGTAGTTATGATGTAAACAATGGAGTCAGTTGTTAACAAAGGTGGTCTTTGGTGTCAGTGTGGAAGATGTCCGTGTATCCTGTGAATGAGAGTTGTTGTACACAGTAGTGTTTGTTGTGTGGTGTTGTCGATGTAGGATCACTTCACAGTGGTGACCAGTTACATGTAGCAGAATGTGTGAAGTGACCATGGATGCTGATATTACCAACATGACTATTGGGATGTGATACTGTAATTTCTCACATATATCTGTGATGTCATTCTGTCATTATTGACTTAGATATGTGATGTCATTATGTAATTATGTCATTCTGTCATTATTAACTTATATATGTGATGTCATTATTAACTTACAAATGTGATGTCATTATTGACTTATATGTGATGTCATTCTGTCATTGTTGACTTGCATATGATGTCATTCTGTCATTATTGACTTACATATGTAATGTCATTCTGTAATGATTGACTGTGTATATTGAATGTAGACTCCCACCCACAAACATGTGAATTAATATGTTGTCCCAGAATATTAATGATGGTATATGTATGCTTCGTGTTATGTTTGCTGGCTACTACAGAAGACAAGTGGCATGTTCAGTGTTATGTTTGCTGGCTACTACAGAAGACAAGTGGCATGTTCAGTGTTATGTTTGCTGGCTACTACAGAAGACAAGTGGCATGTTTAGTGTTATGTTTGCTGGCTACTACAGAAGACAAGTGGCATGTTTAGTGTTATGTTTGCTGGCTACTACAGAAGACAAGTGGCATGTTTAGTGTTATGTTTGCTGGCTACTACAGAGAGACAAGTGGCATGTTCAGTGTTATGTTTGCTGGCTACTACAGAAGACAAGTGGCATGTTTAGTGTTATGTTTGCTGGCTACTACAGAAGACAAGTGGCATGTTCAGTGTTATGTTTGCTGGCTACTACAGAAGACAAGTGGCATGTTTAGTGTTATGTTTGCTGGCTACTACAGAAGACAAGTGGCATGTTTAGTGTTATGTTTGCTGGCTACTACAGAAGACAAGTGGCATGTTTAGTGTTATGTTTGCTGGCTACTACAGAAGACAAGTGGCATGTTTAGTGTTATGTTTGCTGGCTACTACAGAAGACAAGTGGCATGTTCAGTGTTATGTTTGCTGGCTACTACAGAAGACAAGTGGCATGTTTAGTGTTATGTTTCTCTGAGGAATGTCTTGGATGTATGCTCTGTGTCCGAAGGATTCTATATATGTTCCATGTTTCAGATCACTCGTCTGGAGCAGAACATCCAGCAGCTGCAGCTGAGTTTGTCGTCTGCTCACCAGCGCCACAAGACGGACACGGAGAGGCTGGAGGACACCATCACATCACTGCAGCACCAGCTGTCAGACGCCCAGACCCGCGTCGAGTCACTGGACCATGAAGTCAACAGGAAGGAGGAACAGATCAAGCGGAACGAGGGCGAGATCCTCGCATGTCGGGATGACATCAAGAACAAAGTGGACGAGGTAGGACATGCTGTTGTCATGGTGTCAGGTGGTCACAATGGCTTCTTAGAGTGGACAGTGGATGTACACTTAACATGGCTGAATTTGTTTATCATTTCATGAAATACTTTTTTGTTGTTTCATCAGTATGGACAAATGGCACTGTGATTGCATTAATGACATCATCCACACTTACTTGTCAAAAGTTGACACTAACTTCAGTGAAAATGTATTGACAGATATCTGGGCATCACTGATGCTAGTACCTGTGAAGTTCTGGGTTAGAATTGATCTTCAGCAACCCTTTCTTGTCGTAAGAGGCGACTAACGGGATCGGGTGGTCAGACTCGCTGACTTGGTTGACACATGTCATCGGTTCCCAATTGCGCAGATCGATGCTCATGCTGTTGATCACTGGATTATCTGGTCCAGACTCGATTATTTACAGACCGCCGCCATATAGCTGGAATATTACTGAGTGCTGCGTAAAACAAAACTCACTCACTCACTCACCAAAGCTAGCGCTCTACAATCATTCATTGATGTAGGAATACATAAGGTTAAAGTAGTGCTATCTGGGATGTAAACAGCTTCTTTGCATTATGAATCTGAATCTTAAACTATAATCATGAGGTATCACTTACTAGAAGTCCATTTGTTTTGTAATTGTAATTTTATAGATATACTGACTGACTGTTGGTATTGTAGATTGAGAAGCTGGAGCTGGCCCTCCATGACCTGAAGATCAGCCTGAACCAGATGAAGACAGCCCGGAGACAGGCAGAGAGCACGGTCAGTTCCACGTCTAGTGTCCAATACTACCCTACATCACCCACCGGGCAAACACTCACTCCATGTTCTTGTTACTACAGCCAGTGTCAGAAACACTTCTGCCCTAAGCTTCTGTAGCTGTAATACTGACTACAGCATCAAGTAGTGTATAAATACTGCCCGCTCATTGTAAATGTGATGACTCCACACCCTGCCCTATACTGATGCTATGATTGCAGTAGTTCTTGCCCCTGTTCCTCTTGTGTTGATGTAGCTACAATGAAGCAGTGCTGTAACGAGAACTGTGTTTGTCTTCAGATCGAGGAGCTACAGGGTGATGTGGACCGGCTGAAGACGGACATGACGGAGGCCCGGTCCCAGTACAGAGACTGTGCTCAGGAGGTGAGGTCATCACTATCTCTAGCACATCTAAGTGACCTTATTCAGGAGCAGTCTCTTTGATTTACTAGTGGTAATATACATCCATATACTACTAATATACGTCCATTTCATCAAATTCTTGTCTGAACTTATTCAGTCTAGTTAATCTGCCCACTATCAAGTTTGACATGAAATAATTTTGTCACAGTATAGCAGTGTTTTCAGGCCCTTCAGCCAGATCTGCTGCGGAATTGTCCTCAACAATTTGTCAATTGTGTTGAGCTCAGCTCCCACATGAAGCTGTGATACTGCCCATCTTGGTGTAAAACTCAACTCTCTCAATTGTCCATTTCCAATCTTCATCATCATTGTACGGCTTTCTCCAATTATGAGCTAACTGAAATACTATTTAAAGGTGTGTAAAAACATTCACATTTTGTTGTGCTTTCTTTCGACAATTAAAGGATTGACATGCAACTCAAAGAGATTATGCTCTCCTTCTTTCACATTCTGGTGAAATGATGTGATCTGCTGCTCACAATAAAGCCATCACTAACTCATTCCCTCACTCATCCTCAGCTCGCACACCACGAGGAGAAGCTGATGCTGATGGAGCAGAGCCTCCAGACGACCCAGGACCAGCTGAGTCAGCGTGTCACAGAGGTCGTCCGACATGAGCAGGTCAACAGGAAACTGCAGGCCGAGCTGAAGACGCTGCGAGAACGCTGCGCCAGCTACGAGGAGGAGATCGCAGAACAGAAATCTGTGATTGACAAGCTGCGGAAGGACCTGATGGTGTCGAAGGAGGAGCACCACACGGCGGTGCAGGAGGGGTTGGCGTACAAGCAGCAGGCACACAAGGTGGAGGTGGAACTGGAGGGGTCGCGGGAGCAGGAGAAGATGCTGTCAGACCAGGTGAGCTTCTCGTTACTGGAGACCTCTAACTGTTCACTCTCACCCGTGAAGATCGGGGTTAGAATTGATCTTCAGTATTCCATGCCTGTTGTAAGAGGCACCTAACGGGATTGGGTGTTCAGGCTTGTTGACTTGGTTGACATATGTCATTGTATACCAATTGCATAGATTGATTCTCATGCTGTTTATCACTGGATTGCCAGGCCCAGACTCGATCATAAAACGTAACTCACTCACTCATTACTGTTCACTCTTCACCATCTGAACTCACTAGTCCAGGTTAGTTGGAACTGCATGAACTCATGCACTACTCTAATAACTTTACACAATACTAAGTGTTATTTGACAGTGTTGTGCACAAGGTTGATAACACAGATGTCTTTAACTTTCTGATGCTATTTATATTTTCTGTACAAAGTCTATCAAATGATTATTTCATTTTGAAAACAATTTGCTCAGTGAATTAATCTTATGTAGTAGATCAGAACTTAAATTGTCGTGATTCCAAATATACCACGAACCTTGCCTGGATGTTGAGTTGACTCTTCCACCAGGTGGAGCAGCAGGACATGATCCTGGGTCAACTTCAGACAGAACTCCGGGGAGAGAGAGATCGCCACCAGGACACCAACAGGCAGCTGGGTCAGAGCAAGAAGATGGCTGCTGACCTGCAGGAGGATATCGACCAGTACCAGAAGCAGGCTCGGGACATGGCACAGAGGGTGAGTGGAAGTGGGCTCGGGACATGGCACAGAGGGTGAGTGGAAGGGGGCTCGGGACATGGCACAGAGGGTGAGTGGAAGTGGGCTCGGGACATGGCACAGAGGATGAGTGGAAGGGGGCTCGTGACATGGCACATAGGGTGAGTGGAAGGGGGCTCGCGACATGGCACAGAGGGTGAGTGGAAGAGGGCTCGTGACATGGCACAGAGGGTGAGTGGAAGTGGGCTCGGGGACATGGCACAGAGGGTGAGTGGAAGGGGCTCGGGGACATGGCACAGAGGGTGAGTGGAAGTGGGCTGGGGACATGGCACAGAGGATGAGTGGAAGGGTGCTTCGTGACATGGCACAGAGGGTGAGTGGAAGGGGGCTCGCGACATGGCACATAGGGTGAGTGGAAGGGGGCTCGGGACATGGCACAGAGGGTGAGTGGAAGGGGGCTCGGGACATGGCACATAGGGTGAGTGGAAGGGGGCTCGCTACATGGCACAGAGAGTGAGTGGAAGGGGGCACCGACATGGCACAGAGGGTGAGTGCAAGGGGGCTCGGGACATGGCACAGAGGGTTAGTGGAAGGGGGCTCGGGACATGGCACAGAGGGTGAGTGGAAGGGGGCTCGCGACATGGCACAGAGGGTGAGTGGAAGTGGGCTCGGGACATGGCACAGAGGGTGAGTGGAAGGGGGCTCGGGACATGGCACAGAGGGTGAGTGGAAGTGGGCTCGGGACATGGCACAGAGGATGAGTGGAAGGGTGCTCGTGACATGGCACAGAGGGTGAGTGGAAGGGGGCTCATGACATGGCACATAGGGTGAGTGGAAGGGGGCTGTGACATGGCACAGAGGGTGAGTGGAAGGGGCTCGGGACATGGCACATAGGGTGAGTGGAAGGGGCTAAGCTACATGGCACAGAGAGTGAGTGGAAGGGGGCACCGACATGGCACAGAGGGTGTGAGTGCTGGGGGCTGTGACATGGCACAGAGGGTTAGTGGAAGGGGCTCCGGGACATGGCACAGAGGGTGAGTGGAAGGGGCTCATGACATGGCACAGAGGGTGAGTGGAAGGGGGCTGTGACATGGCACATAGGGTGAGTGGAAGTGGGCTCAGGACATGGCACAGAGGGGAGTGGAAGGGGGCTCGCTACATGGCACAGAGGGGTGAGTGGAAGGGGCAGCGACATGGCACAGAGGGTGAGTGCAAGGGGCTGTGACATGGCACATAGGGTGAGTGGAAGGGGCTCGGGACATGGCACAGAGGGGGAGTGGAAGGGGGCTCACGACATGGCAGAGGGGAGTGGAAGGGGGGCTCGGGGACATGGCACAGAGGGGAGTGGAAGGGGGCTCGCTACATGGCACAGAGGGTGGCGGAAGGGGCAGAAGACATGGCACAGAGGGTGAGTGCAAGGGGCTCAGCTGACATGGCACAGAGGGTTAGTGGAAGGGGCTCGGGACATGGCACAGAGGGTGAGTGGAAGGGGCTCGGGGACATGGCACATAGAGGTGAGTGGAAGGGGGCTCGGGACATGGCACAGAGGGTGAGTGGAAGGGGCTGGGACATGGCACAGAGAGTGAGTGGAAGGGGCAGTGACATGGCCAGAGGGTGAGTGGAAGGGGGCAGTGACATGGCACAGAGAGTGAGTGGAAGGGGGCAGTGACATGGCACAGAGGGTGAGTGGAAGGGGGCAGTGACATGGCACAGAGGGTGAGTGGAAGGGGGCAGTGACATGGCCAGAGGGTGAGTGGAAGGGGGCAGTGACATGGCACAGAGGGTGAGTGGAAGGGGGCAGTGACATGGCCAGAGGGTGAGTGGAAGGGGGCAGTGACATGGCACAGAGGGTGAGTGGAAGGGGGCAGTGTCATGGCTCAGAGGATCTGTAGGGAGCCTGTTTTAAAACACAGAGCATGTGTAGAAGTGAGTCCACATCACGTGTCTTACTCATGATTCGTGAACGATAACATTACTGAGTTAGGTGTGAACATATCACTTCATACATTTCCATACTAAGTATGTGACACCTTTGGCAACTACAGCTCCAGGAGAAGGATGAGATGAACCTGCGACTGCGGGCTGAGATCGACGACCTCCAACAGAAGCTGCGTGGGCTGAAGGAGGAGCTGGCAGAAAGAGACGGCCAGCTGCGTGTGGCCAAGATGAACCTCCAGACTGCCCAGAAGCAGAGTGTCCACCACTCCCATGAGGTAGGTAGTCTGACCAGGGACTATAAAGAGTCCTCATGGTAGCTGATGGGAATAGTTCTTTTAGACCACTAGATTAGTAACACTTGAATGATGGTATTAATTGTTAAAGCTTGAGGAAGATGACTGTTTATATTTATTATTGTTTGCAGGTGACTAAGTATGAGGAGACTCTGTCCCAGCTCCAGTCTGACCTGGAGAAGATCCAGGAACAGTACAGAAGAGCTCATGCAGAGGTGAGGCACAAGTAACCTAGCAACATCACAGGATAATGGCAAACATAGAACCTCAAACAGGTTCCTCACAACATGAATGATGATGGTGTTTCAGTGTGTGTGCTGCCAGATTTTAGTTTTGGTCTCATCATCCACCTTCCCTGACTAGCTGCACGCTTTAGGAGGAAAAATAGATCTACCTGAAACATTTGATGTTAGGCTGATGGTAACGTGTGTGTAATGGACAATGGTTATGTGTCTCAAGGTTAGACTGATGGCAATGTGGTTCTTACAGCTGATGGACAATGGTAATGTGTCTCGAGGTTAGACTGATGGCAATGTGGTTCTTACAGCTGATGGACAATGGTAATGTGTCTCGAGGTTAGACTGATGGCAATGTGGTTCTTACAGCTGATGGACAATGGTAATGTGTCTCGAGGTTAGACTGATGGCGATGTGGTTCTTACAGCTGATGGACAATGGTAATGTGTCTCGAGGTTAGACTGATGGCGATGTGGTTCTTACAGCTGATGGACAATGGTAATGTGTCTCGAGGTTAGACTGATGGCGATGTGGTTTTTACAGCTGATGGACAATGGTAATGTGTCTCGAGGTTAGACTGATGGCGATGTGGTTCTTACAGCTGATGGACAATGGTAATGTGTCACCGAGGTTAGACTGATGGCGATGTGGTTCTTACAGCTGATGGACAATGGTAATGTGTCTCGAGGTTAGACTGATGGCGATGTGGTTCTTACAGCTGATGGACAATGGTAATGTGTCTCGAGGTTAGACTGATGGCGATGTGGTTCTTACAGCTGATGGACAATGGTAATGTGTCTCAAGAGGTTAGACTGATGGCGATGTGGTTCTTACAGCTGATGGACAATGGTAATGTGTCACCGAGGTTAGACTGATGGCGATGTGGTTCTTACAGCTGATGGACAATGGTAATGTGTCTCGAGGTTAGACTGATGGCGATGTGGTTCTTACAGCTGATGGACAATGGTAGTGTGACAAGGTTAGACTGATGGCGATGTGGTTCTTACAGCTGATGGACAATGGTAATGTGTCTCAAGGTTAGACTGATGGCGATGTGGTTCTTACAGCTGATGGACAATGGTAATGTGTCTCGAGGTTAGACTGATGGCGATGTGGTTCTTACAGCTGATGGACAATGGTAATGTGTCTCGAGGTTAGACTGATGGCGATGTGGTTCTTACAGCTGATGGACAATGGTAATGTGTCTCGAGGTTAGACTGATGGCGATGTGGTTCTTACAGCTGATGGACAATGGTAATGTGTCTCAAGGTTAGACTGATGGCGATGTGGTTCTTACAGCTGATGGACAATGGTAATGTGTCTCAAGGTTAGACTGATGGCAATGTGGTTCTTACAGCTGATGGACAATGGTAATGTGTCAAGGTTAGACTGACCGAGGTTAGACTGATGGCGATGTGGTTCTTACAACTGATGGACAATGGTAATGTGTCTCGAGGTTAGACTGATGGCGATGTGGTTCTTACAGCTGATGGACAATGGTAATGTGTCGAGGTTAGACTGATGGCGATGTGGTTCTTACAGCTGATGGACAGTGGTAATGTGTCTCAAGGTTAGACTGATGGCGATGTGGTTCTTACAGCTGATGGACAATGGTAATGTGTCTCGAGGTTAGACTGATGGCGATGTGGTTCTTACAGCTGATGGACAATGGTAATGTGTCTCGAGGTTAGACTGATGGCAATGTGGTTCTTACAGCTGATGGACAATGGTAATGTGTCTCAAGGTTAGACTGATGGCGATGTGGTTCTTACAGCTGATGGACAATGGTAATGTGTCTCAAGGTTAGACTGATGGCGATGTGGTTCTTACAGCTGATGGACAATGGTAATGTGTCAAGGTTAGACTGATGGCAATGTGGTTCTTACAGCTGATGGACAATGGTAATGTGTCTCAAGGTTAGACTGATGGCGATGTGGTTCTTACAGCTGATGGACAATGGTAATGTGTCTCAAGGTTAGACTGATGGCGATGTGGTTCTTACAGCTGATGGACAATGGTAATGTGTCTCAAGGTTAGACTGATGGCTAGACTGACGATGTGGTTCTTACAGCTGATGGACAATGGTAATGTGTCTCGAGGTTAGACTGATGGCGATGTGGTTCTTACAGCTGATGGACAATGGTAATGTGTCTCGAGGTTAGACTGATGGCGATGTGGTTCTTACAGCTGATGGACAATGAGCAGAGGGTGCATGACCTGAAGGTACAGCTGACCACTGTCCAGGGCAACCACAAGGAGTCCATGGACCAGCTGGGGGAGAAGTCCCGCCTTGTGGCTGCACTCAAGACAGAGGTGGCCAAACTCCAGCAGCAGAACCAGTCAATGACAGAGGAGGTAAACTTGTTGACCACACTGTGTTTATGGTGCACTGATAGGCTGAGTGTTTTCCACAAGAAGTAGAATTGATTGAGATATAACTGTCAGTGCTTGATGGCACACATAGAGACTACTACACTCGGTCTCATTACATACGAATTGTACGAAACGAGTGACCTTCCTATGTTATCTGACCTCGCGAGTGTGGTATTTTATTTATTACCCACGTCTTACATACATTAAATTGACAAAATAGCGTATTTTTGTTATTTGTATGGCTTCAAACCGAAACCGGTTTCATAAAGAGGTTGCGGAAGAATTTTGTACTGTAGAACAATATTTGCATGACGTCACCTGTAATGACGTCACTACCTTGGTAACCGACGTCACGATGCATGTCAGTTGTCATAGCCTCGTACAGCCTCCTACAGTAAACTACTCCGTTGCACCTCGTTTCTTGGTTTGCAGTTGCTTCATTCGGCTAACATCACTGGTGGAAACATTGCGTTTGTTTTCGACGGATATAATGTCTAAGTTTGACTCACAATTAAACAGCGACACGGCAACATTCGCAATGTTTACATTCCCACAATGCATTTAAGTTGTAGAATGAATGAATTCACATGTTTGTTATGAATGAAAAAATAGTTACGTCAGAATGTGACCTAATTGACGGGTCATCCGTTATCCAATCAAATCGTTAGAATCTCAGGTCAAGTCGTTACGACACAGGTCAACGCGATACGACACTCGTGTGACGTACGAGATTAGTATGCAACTACCCATACGTTGACCTCATGGCTAGTAAATGTATATACTACCTTGCTCATAGGTGTGCCTGGTTACAGGTGTCACAGTGGTGTAGGGAGTCCTGTCTGATGCACTGTATAAAGATGTGATATAATTGAAATGTTTGTGAACTTGCTCACTGAGACTGTTCCACCCCAGATCGCCTTCTATGAAGACCGGATGCGGAAGCTGCAGCAGGAGCTGAGGAAGATGCAGGAGCTCAACAAGGCCACTGAGGATGAGGTAAGTCTAACACATCCTGTATCTGAGGCAGGTCTGGCACCACCAATATCTATGGCAACACTGTCGCACATTGTAGAGCTGATGTTATGAACTCTATGTAGATAGCTTGTATACAGCTAGGAGAGAGTTTCTTAAAGCTTCTAAGTACTCATGACTTTACAGGTGGCGGAAATGTGTATTGGTTGGTCACAGTTGCTGTTGAGGGTGACAGGTAGAATGTTTGATGATCTCCTTTCAGGTTTCGTTTCAGTGTTGCTGTAACAGTGAGAGTCAATAAATGGGAAAAATTTGCTCTTGTGATGATAGACTTTCTCAAAAGTAAGCAAGTAGTCACACTATCAATCACTGTGTGCGATCTCAACTGTGTATTGGTTGGTGACACCTCAAAACTGTCTATCAGCTTGGTTCATGATCCTGAAAACAGAGGGGAAGAGGGTTCTAAGAAGAGACAGCTAGACAATGTGGCTGTTAATTGTTGAAGTGGGGACAGGTCATGAGACAGTGGTTGCAGTTTGTGGTATGTTAACACACTGGTATTCACAGCTTCAGCACTTCGAGGAGCGGTACACGACCCTGCAGACGGACCTGTACTCTAGTCAGGAGAAGCAGAAGCAGTCGCTCCAGGAACTGTCATCGAAGGAGGAAGAGTCAGTTGTCATCAAGGTCGAGCTGGCCAGTCTGCAGGAGAAGTACAAGAACATGGTGGATGAGGTGGGTGATCCTGGGTGGATGGAAGGTTGGGACACACACTGGATAGAGTCTGGTTGGGGTAGGCCTCGGTGGCCAGTTGCTAGGAGGGTAGGCCCTGCAGAGAAGTACAGAACATGATGAACCGGGGGTCATCCTGGGTGGATGAGAGGGTTGGACACTCCTTTGATAATTTTTGATGGCCAGTCTGAGGAGAAATACAAGAACATGATGGACTAGGAGGGTCCTTAGGACGTGATGGGGTTGTTCACTTCAAGCATGCTGTATGTTGGAATGGTATATTTTGATGGCTTCAGAATATCAGCAAATGTGTTAAAGTAGGTCTCCTCCAAGGATGAGTAATAATAATCCTCTGGAAATGTAGAGTTCATAATGTTACAGATTATGTTACTTTCTGAAGAAACTGTCACCATATGTCAAAAAGTATTCCCAGGGTGACAACCTCGCTCTTCACTCTACATCTTCTGTTTCAGTCCCACAAGCTGAAGAGTGAGCTGCAGCTGATGAAGCAGAACTACCGCAGCGCCAACGAGGAGATCCAGGGTCTGCGTGTGGCCTTGGAGGAGTCGAGGTCCAATGGAGACCGCCTGCATCGGGAGAGTGAGCTGGTGGTGCAGAACGTCAACACCTGGGTGCAGGAGCAGAAGTGAGTGTCATGCAGCTTGATCAAAGACGTCATGTTGCCATGCGCAGAAAGCAGACTCTTGTTATTCCTTCAGTCCAAAAACTGCTTGTTTCTCATTCATCCTTTCAGAACAGGGAACTCTTTCTAAAACATTCAACTCAATATTCCTGAAAGTTCTTTCTAGATCAGGGCCCTATTCCTGTCTCAGCACTGAAACACTTGTAACTCCCTCACTTTTGAAAATGGTGGACAGCAGTTGTAGTGTTAGTACTGCTTTGTGTAATGGTGAGAACGGGGTTTCAACTACCCCTGTAGTCCTTGATAAATGAAGGTGACAAATGTGACTTCAACATCTGTAAAGGCAGGGTTGTGTTAATACACAAGGGCCCTGTTTCACTAAGCGATCAGGACTGTATGTTAATATATTCACAGTATGATAATCACAACTTTGTGAAACAGGGCCAGGATGTTGAGGGGAGTTCAGCATGTGTTTATGAGCATCATGGTTGGTTCAGTTTATTCACCTTGTTTTAAAAGAATGAGCGTTGTTGCAGTTTGAAGATGATGTTCATGTTTGATTTTGTTTGTCAGTCCCTGACTGAGGGCAAGGTCAGTTGTACTATGTACATATTTTATATTTGCCACATTAGACTTCTGTTTGTGATTCTGGTTTCGAAAACATTTATTTGTGTGGTGTTTGCTTGAAATGTTTTGTTGATTTCTTGGTATGTGTTTGTGTGAAACTTCAACCATGCTTATTTGACTTTGATAGGAGCATTTCTGCTAAACAGCCTTACTTGAGCAGTGAAACCTTTTTTATCATATTCAAGAAGTGTTAAGTCGAAATTCTAAATCGCGTTTTGATGACATTGACTGGTCCTGTAATTGATCTGTCTGTGGGGCTCCTGAATCAGACAACACCCATATGCATGTGTACTCCCCATGTACCTCCCCTGTCTCCATATATTGGGTATGTCCCAAGTACCTGTGCTTCATGCAGAATGTCCCAGTTTCCCATGTATCACCGCAGGGACACAAGGACAGAGCAGGCCCCAGTGGTGTTCTGTATAAGTAGCTCCTTGTAATACTGAATCCCGAGTAAAGGTCGCTGGTTAAAGTTCCACACACACACTAACTAGGCATGCCTTGTGTTCACCTATTGTGCAGGTCTGTTTGTTTGTTGACTCACCTGCGTTGTGTTGCAGAGCTGCCAATGAGAAACTGGGCAACAAGATTAGGTAACTCTCGCTACCCTTCTCATCACGAACTTGTTCACCTTGCTTCCTTCACTGTCTCTCATACAAGCTGTCTCGATGTCTGTCACTCTGCTAGTGCTACCTAGTTTATGTGGAGAGAGACCAAACATGTTTAACCGCCATATTCCAACTGTCTGAATCAATGGGTGTATGGATAAAAGGGTGTATTTCAATATCAGTATTTCTGAAAAAAAATGGACCAAAACTAACAATCACTACAATGAAGAAAGTCATTACTGGGAGAATTATGAATGTAGAACTAAGATTTACTTATTGATGGAAATGGCATGAATATGTTGAACATGGATTCTCTTGAAGTCCCTAAGTAATGTTGTCATCTCGGTCCATCTCTGTAACTACTGTTTCACACTTCTCATCATCATCACACTATTGTCACACCATCATCACACTATTGTCACACTATCATCACACTATTGTCACACCATCATCACACTATTGTCACACCATCATCACACTATTGTCACACTACCACATCACACAATTGTCTCACTATTGTCACACTATTGTCACACATCACACCATTGTCACACCATCATCACACTGTTGTCACACCACCACATCACACAATTGTCATCACACCATTGTCACACCACAACATCACACTATTGTCACACATCACAATATTGTCACACCACAGCATCATGCCATCATCACATGATTGTCACACCACGTCACACAATTGTCACACCACCACATCACACTATTGTCACACCACAACACACAATTGTCACATCACAATTATCACACAATTGTCACACCACCACATCACACAATTGTCACACCACCACATCACACAATTGTCACACCATTATCACACAATTGTCACACCACCACATCACAATTGTCACACCACCTCACACAATTGTCACACCACATCACACAATTGTCACACCATCATCACACAATTGTCACACCATCATACACCCTCACCCATGTATCATGTTCTAATCACACTGTTGTCTCACTACCATGTCACATCCATTACACATGGTCACCCAACTCATACTGTTGTCACACCCATCACACATGGTCACTCAACTCATACTGTTGTCACACCCATTACACATGGTCACCCAACTCATACTGTTGTCACACCCATCACGCATGGTCACCCAACTCATACTGTTGTCACACCCATCACACATGGTCACCCAACTCATACTGTTGTCACATCCATCACACATGGTCACCCAACTCATACTGTTGTCACACCCATCACACATCCTAACACCCTCACACTACTGCATCACACCATCTTCACTCAACTGTCATTCAGGTTACAGCAACACCGTCACAGTCAGCTTCAGGAGATGGTGATGTTGCTGTTGCTCAGTTGCAGACATTACTGCACACATAATGCTTGTTTCTACTTTCTCTGTATACTGTCATTTGTTTACCCTCTACCATTTGATCAGCCTGAGCCAACAGCTCTTATGCTTGTATGAAAACTTTGAGTTTCTAAAGTTGTAAATGACTGCTTTATGTCAAACGTGATAGTAACCTGAGAGTATACACCAGTACTCATCTATTGTTTTCTGAAAATATATAGAATCCCAGTTGTAGGAATGCATTATGTTCAAAATAAACTCTGTGTAAGCATGTATGTACCAGGCTAGATGTCAGTACATCAGTGACCCCGTGAGGAGGAGAATTGTTCCCTAGCAACTAATGCTGGATGTAAGAAGCAACTAAATTGATGACATGGTCAGGATCCGTAATTTTGTTGATTGCGCGTCATCATACTAATGTTGCTCTTTATATCAATCACTGGATTGTCTGGCTGATTAACTGACGAGTTGCTGCCACATAGCTTGAATATCACTGAGTGCCTTGTTAAACTACAAACAAAGTATTATGTTGGTGTGTGACAGTGCTTCATGATGTGGTGTGTTTACAGGGAGCAGAGTAAAGCCATCATGAACCTGACGGCCGAGAAGGAGTAAGTACCTCCATCACCTCATTACTTAGCGTCCCTAGACCTCAGATAATCTTATCGTCACCTTATGTGCAGCTGTGAAACAACTGTGTGTAAATGGACCAAAATGTGAATGTGGTGATTGGTCTCACAGTTGGTTCCAAGGTGAATCATGATGTTGGTGTAATTTGCGAGACACATTTTCTGTTCCTCGACCTTCCGTTCACGAATGTTTCTGAGGAAGCAATCATTTGATTGAGTGCCGAGGGGGGCTGGTTCTTTTGTGAATTTGTAAAGCCCTTTCTTTCTGTAATTTTGCACATTGTTAATGTTCTAGGAAGAATGATATGGTCCCTTATTATAGCAGAATATGTTGAGTGGTATGTATGTTTATATAATTGATATAAAATGATTGAGTGCCTGTTGCTTGTGCCCTCTGTATCATGTCGTACATTCTGTATCATATGATGCCCTCTGTATCATGTCGTACCTTCTGTATCGTATGATGCCCTCTGTATCATGTTGTACCTTCTGTATCATATGATGCCCTCTGTATCATGTCGTACCTTCTGTATCATGTTGTACCTTCTGTATCATATGATGTCCACTGTATCATGTCGTACCTTCTGTATCATATGATGCCCTCTGTATCATGTCGTACCTTCTGTATCATATGATGCCCTCTGTATCATGTCATACCTTCTGTATCATATGATGCCCTCTGTATTATGTCGTACCTTCTGTATCGTATGATGCCCTCTGTATCATGTCGTACCTTCTGTATCAAATGATGCCCTCTGTATCATGTCCTACCCTCTGTATCGTATGAGGCCCTCTGTATCATGTCCTACCCTCTGTATCATATGAAGCCCACTGTATCATGTCGTACCTTCTGTGTTACAGGCAGCTGCTGGAACAGGTACAGAAGTACCAGAAGCAAAACAACAAGATCCGGATAGAACTGGAAGAGAGGAGGGCAGAGGGAGACAAGTTCAAGGTCAGTCATGTGATCACAGATAAAGGAGATAAACTTAATGGCTGTACAGTTTAGATGTAGCTGTAGCATTTGGAATCAGGCAGTACTACAGGCCTAATACTCACCACTGCATGCTATTGTTAACTAATTCAAGGGATATGCACAAGTTTGTACACACTCAGTCTCACTCAGACAGATGCATGGTGAGCATTTGGAGAATTTTACTTGAGCTTTCCAACATAATGTGTATTTTGCACTCAGACAGGAAGATCCAAATGTATTCATACTCTCTGGGTATCATTTATGCAGTTGATGCAGCCATGTTAATATTAACAAACGTGTTGAAAAGATGTGACACATATTTCTCACTTGTGGCCCAGGCAAACTGAGAGAAACCTGTAGGTGGTTTATTATATACCTTTATTGTCCACCTAGAAGAGTACCTGGTGGTTGTACCCTCCATTGGAAATGAAGACCTCATTACTCTTAACTTCAATGCCTTCCCCACCCTGGTTTCACTTGTGAGAAGGGGGTGGTGGGGTAGCCTAATGGTTAAAGCATTCGCTCGTCACGCTGAAAACCTGGGTTCGAATCCCCACATGGGTACAATGTGTGAAGCCCAGTTCTGGTGTCCCCTGCCGTGATGTTGCTGGAATATTGCTAAAAGCGGCATAGAACCAAACTCAGTCAGTCAGTCATTGTGAGAAGGCTGTGATCACATGTGATACCCCCACCAGACAGCCCATGTGACCCTGACCTTTGTAACCTCTCTCTGCTGCAGGCTCTCCAGAGTCACTCCACTCACCAGCAGGTGCTCCTCAACCAGCTCAAGTCACGCCTTGAGGAACACGAGTGAGTATAAGCAGTTGTCATGAAGCAGTACCAAACAGTTGTCATTTGTCAAGCCAATGTGAAATAGTGAACAGTATCAAGCATTATTCACACCAACTGTATTTATGTTTATGAAGCTGTCATTATGATGCATGTGCCAAATCATTAGGACAAATCATTAGAAGCTGTCATTATGATGCATTTGCCAAATCATTAGTACAAACGTTTGTGAGGACCAAACCTTTCTGAGCCATCAGTTGCAAATGTTTGTCACAGCCAGTGTCCTATTTATAGAAAATAGTGGAAAAACACTTCTGTAACAAAAGGAGGTTACAATCACACCTCGTGAGTGTGGACCTCCTGACCGAGTGGATAGAATAGAGATATGACATTATTTCTTTGTTTTACAGAATCGAACAAGATCAAGAACTCAAATCTAAAGTATACACAATAGAAGACCTCCATGCAAGATTAAAATCAAATATAGAAAACATTCAACAGCTTAATCAACAGGTAGGTGGCACCAGGAACAAGACATGAGTACCAGTCTGGCAAGGTGTTGATAAACAATGAGTTGTATCCCTCAGGCATGATAGAAGCATTGGTTCAGAGTCCAGGTATTGCCTGAGTATGTTTCTTAGTTTTGTCAGCGCCATACTTGCGCTTATATGTTGCACTGAAGTGGTAAACATCACTTCAGGCTTTCCTCACACATAAAGCTGACACCCTGTGATATAACTGAAACACTGTTGGGGACTCCAGGTTAGAAGCTATGCTGGCTGTAAGAGGTATCTAGTTGAATCAGTTGGTCAAGCTTGGTGACTATATTATTGCGTGTTACCTGAACCCAGCAGCATGGATTATTTTACACAATATCCATCACTGGATTGCCTGGTCCCGATTTGATAATTACAGACCACTGTCACAATGCTGGAATATTGCTTGGATCTAAGTTGCACAATATACAAGCAAACTGTTGAGATCTCTCCCTCCTTGCCTACAGTTAAGTGCGGTCCAGAAGGAGAATGTGCGACTACGTGGTGAGCTGGACCGCGAGGTGGCGACGAGGCAGACGTTGGAGCTGCAGGTAGAGAGCAAGGAGCAGATGCTGACCAGCATCAAGTCCCACAACGACACCAAGATGCACCAGCGGATAATGGGGGATCACGGACTGCTGCAACGTGCTGGCAGCCCTGAAAAGGCTGTGAGTACCTTATAGGGTGCACCTGTAGTCCTCAAATACTGGAGGTCGGGGTAGAACAGAGGTACAGATAAGCTGCGGATCTGCGTAAATTACGCAGATATTTATATGAAAACTCAATCCTTATTATGTCAAATGCGTACAAGTACACATGGATTTTTGTAAATACTTAATAAATTTGATCTTACATGCGTACACACAAAAATGTCAAATCTTAGCGTGCGTACTGGTGCATAGATAAAATAACGGAGGTAAATTGAGAGGTTCTATTTCAACACTTGAACTTGGCAACTTGCAACTTCTTATTGTATCTCATATTAAAGATCCAATATAAATACCATTTAAACTTTATTATGTCTTAAAAATTAATGGAAAATGGCAAAATACCCAATTGAGTTTGAGTGAGGTGGGTACAATTGATGTGGTTACTCAAAGGAAAATGAGGATACCCAATTGAGATGAACACAAGCGAGGACATAACTCAATGACCCCAAAAGTTATCTGTAGCTCTGGTAGCAGTAGCTTTATTTGGTATTCTTGCTATTTATACCTGTGTCAAGCCACCAAAGGATGTAGTTGGAGATATGTGTGCTTACTCTGATCAAATGAACTGAAAAGCAATACCTTTATGAATACAGAATATTTAGATATCACAGAACCCTGCTGGCAAATAATATCCTGAATTGGTTAAAGGACAGGCCACTTGTTATAATGGTAGTGGAGGAGTGCGACTGATGTGACACTGAAGTGACACTGATGTGACATTGATGTGACTCTGATGTGACAAAGAAAAAAGTTACATGTATTTGGAAGAAGAGAGAGCATGAAACAATATTAGATAAAATGGGGATTTCGGGGCCACACAGCTTAGGCTAATATTGTTTCATGCTCTCGCTCCTCTTCCAAATACATGTAACTTTTTTCTCTGTCACATCAGAGTCACATGAGTGTCACATAAATGTCACATCAGTGTCACATCAATGTTGACCTTCTGTTAGGCCCAGCAGTGTTTGTAGATCCAGGGTCTGGGTGAATGTAGTAGCTATGTATTTCAGGAGAGACTCGATACCGGAAGCCATGTGTCCCCAGCAGAACGGGACTGGGAGGACAGACAGGTAGTGAGGGAGTGGTTGCTATGGTAACTCTGCTGGAGGAACACCCTAACCTTACTGAACGCTGTCAGACTCTCTTATCACTGATTAACCTACAACCAGAGCTTGTCATTGAAACTCATTGTGTGCTCTTTCATTAATACTTCATATACGAGGGATAGATGATGGCTGAGGGTACCACTCTGTTAAAAAGACTTACATGACAGTTGTACCATTCTAAACCATTCCTGTTAACGTAGCCATGCCTTAGTAGGGAGTTTAGATATCTGATTGAACCATCAACCATACATTATCTCATTTAGACTTGAATCATTTCACGGTGCCCTGATATGACTGTCACATGTGAATGGTGTTGATATATATCCTGGCTAGTTGCTATGGTAACCACGCACGGTAGATATCTACTCCACTTGCAGCCATTCCTTGTTTGAACTGTATTGAATCTCCCTCTGCTGTGACCATAGTTTTGCTGACTCAGCACATTCTACCATTGCAGACCCAGGCAGCACTGAGTCGTGCTGCCAGCGAGATGGGGGCAGACCCCCACAGTTTGGACAAGGCCTACTGGATACAGAGAGTGGGGGAGGTACGTCCGACTCCCAGCGTTCTCATCTAGCACTGTCGTACATTAACATCCACTGTAAAGATCATCAGGTCCTAGTCCATTGCAAGATAGCATCATGAGAAGTCAGCTAGTTATTTTAGAGTTAATTTAGAAGAGAAGTTCCATTATGAATGATATTTGCTGTGTAGGTGATTATGGCGTTAAATGTGTCCATGTTTGTTGATCCTGCAAGCTGTCATATTGTAGTAATGGCCTCCCAGGAGTGGTACTGCCTTGCTTCTTGTTTCCCTCAATCCAGTTATTAGATGTATGCTTAAATGTGTGAATTGTAACCAATGCTTCATATTTATAAATATCTATAGGCATTTTGTTTAGTTTCATATTAATTATACACTGGTGTTTTCTGGAGAAATTAAGTATCATTCTTGTAAGAATAACGTTGTGACTCACATGTTTTTTCAACTAGATATTAACATGTTGTTTGATTTGTTTTCTGCACAGAAACATAGTCCATCAGGGAAATAATGTCCTAGGTTAGTGCAATGTCTGTCTGTCCGTCCATGTGTTGTTGTTGGTTGTGTTGTGGTGGCATGGTGTGAATGCTGTCGACTAAATCATCGTTTCTCTATCAGACATCACTAACAGCACCTATCCTGTCACATGTGTCAATATCATGTGTCGACTTTTCCTCAGTCTATGACATTAACTAATCTGAATGTAGCACATCACTAAATCTTTTCCCATGGACATTATGTAATATCTAAAATGTTTTCCGGAATTCAACATTCAGTCGATATGTATGCCTAGGCAAGTAGCAATAGAATGACAAACCTGTGGCTAGCACATCCGCCTTGGTTTATCAGTACAGTGAGAAAAACAGGCCAACATTACACGACTAGGTACTGAAATATGGTTGGCTTTTTAATACTGTTGGAAGTATATCTACAAAACATAAGTCATACACAACATCATTCAATCACAACCGCTAGCTTGTTCAGTGCACACGTTATCATATCTGTACAAAGGCAGCTCGGTGAACAGCCGATTATGATTGGGTGGAACCTGAATATGTCCTTGGGAATCATTTTCTGTAGATTGTAATCTGAACAGATTGATTTCTTACGTACGTTTCAATGGTTTAGTGATTGATCCCAAAGTTCCTACAAAGACGGTATGTATATAAGATTCTCTGTGAGAAGAAATCCCTGTCTTGTTGATTATACTGATTTCAGGGTCTTTTCTTACTCAGCTGTAGCTACCTTAGAAATCTATCATTGGTGTGGTCTGCACTTTCTCCACGAAATTTCACAATTCTGTTTTGTGTCCGGGAAATAGTGTTGCCCACATGTTACAGTGCTCAATCATCAAACCAAAGTGCTGGGTTCAATTCCTGACATGGATACATGGCCTGCAGCTAATTTCCTCCCTCACTCACTCACTCACTCACTCACTCACTCACTCACTCACTCACCATTGTTTGAATGTACCTCATGTACGTTTGATTTTTAAATTGACGATGGTACATTGTATTTCCGTAATACACTTGTTATATGGTCTGGAGAATGAATGGGGGTGTCACCAGTTTTCGAAGGTGGAACTATCTTGCTGTATAGTATAGCCAAATAACACACTTGGCCTTTGCTGATTGCTATGAGCTTGACCTCTTGGGAAGTCCAGCTCAGAATAGGTGTCTAGTAACTGATGCTTGCGTACTAAACTGGTCAGGATGAGATACAATGAGGTGACTGATCCAGGGTGGAACCAGTGAGTTAACTGATCCAGGGTGGAACCTGTCAGTTGACTGATCCAGGCTGGAACCAGTGAGTTGACTGATCCAGGGTGGAACCTGTGAGTTAATGGATCCAGGGTGGAACCTGTGAGTTGACTGATCCAGGGTGGAACCTGTGAGTTAACTGATCCAGGGTGGAACCTGTGAGTTAACTGATCCAGGGTGGAACCTGTGAGTTGACTGATCCAGGGTGGAACCTGAGTTGACTGATCCAGGGTGGAACCAGTGAGTTGACTGATCCAGGGTGGAACCTGTGAGTTGACCGATCCAGGGTGGAACCTGTGAGTTGACCGATCCATGGTGGAACCTGTGAGTTGACCGATCCAGGGTGGAACCTGTGAGTTGACCAATCCAGGGTGGAACCTGTGAGTTGACCGATCCAGGGTGGAACCTGTGAGTTAACCGATCCAGGGTGGAACCTGTGAGTTAACTGATCCAGGGTGGAACCTGTGAGTTGACTGATCCAGGGTGGAACCTGTGAGTTAACTGATCCAGGGTGGAACCTGTGAGTTAACTGATCCAGGGTGGAACCTCTGAGTTAACTGAGACAAAGCAGATACCATAAGTTTCTGCTGATTTTGGACCAGTAGTGTATGTAACAAAACTAAATTGGGAGAAAACAATTAGTTTGTCAGTAATCACAAACTAGCAGCCTAGCTCAGTCTTGCTATAATGTTAGTGTCTATGACTAACCACCATACTAATATTTCTAGTCTGTTATTTTTAACAGTAACAACAAAGTTAGTTTGTAGACAAGACAGGTTGAAATCAAGTTGTATCACAAGTGCTGCATGAGGTTCTGTAGTCCTGGGGAACTATCTCAGGACTTGCTTGAAGTGTTGGCACTCCTCCTGCTTCTCTGCCCTTTGATGGTGTGGTCTTTGCATGATCAGCTGGTGAATATTGTGGCTTGATGCTTTCTTACAGTCTGTAACCAGTGCATGTCCTTTGTCAATTTCTCAATACATACTCACCTAGCGTTTCAAACAAACATCGGAAATAAAATTTAGAGTATAGATGTAGCATTCTAAACTGTAAGCTGTCATTTGAAAAGTGGAATTAGTTCAGACTGTTAGAGTACTCCTTTGTTCAGACTGTTACTGCACAATATAATATCAGTCTGAAACTTGGTATAACGGAAACAACATTAATCAATTCTCAAGTATATTAAAGAACAGCTTTTACGTGATAGTAGAAACTGTTTGAGTTCCTACTGATATCTGCTGGGCTGAATGGGAGGGTGTATGTTGTAGACAACAATCTTCCTTTGTGATGCTATGATGTTTGTCCTATATTATGTGGGATGGTCAATCAGTGTTCTAACTGATCATGTATAGAGTGAAAATAGACTGACTTGCAGTTCATGTGGAGGTCCAGAAGGTGGGATGTATCTACATCCAATTATGTTGCCAGTCAGAAGGAAGTGTTACGATGACTCTTGTACCTACCATATTTATTGACCTCTGTTGTACTGACTTACTTCTCTTGTACTATTGACCTCTGTTGTACTGACTTACTTCTCTTGTACTGTTGACCTCTGTTGTACTGACTTACTTCTCTTGTACTGTTGACCTCTGTTGTACTGACTTACTTTTCTTGTACTGTTGACCTCTGTTGTACTGACTTACTTCTCTTGTACCTTTTGTTGACTGTTGACCTCTGTTGTACTGACTTACTTCTCTTGTACTGTACTGTTGACCTCTGTTGTACTGACTTACTTCTCTTGTACTGTTGACCTCTGTTGTACTGACTTACTTCTCTTGTACTGTTGTTGACCTCTGTTGTACTGACTTACTTCTCTTGTACTGTTGACCTCTGTTGTACTACTTCTCTTGTACTGTTGACCTCTGTTGTACTGACTTCTCTTGTACTGTTTACCTCTGTTGTACTGACTTACTTCTCTTGTACTGGTTGACCTCTGTTGTACTGACTTACTTCTCTTGTACTGTTGACCTCTGTTGTACTGACTTACTTCTCTTGTACTGTTGACCTCTGTTGTACTGACTTACTTCTCTTGTACTGTTGACCTCTGTTGTACTGACTTACTTCTCTTGTACTGTTGACCTCTGTTGTACTGACTTACTTCTCATGTACTGGTTGACCTCTGTTGTACTGACTTACTTCTCTTGTACTGGTTGACCTCTGTTGTACTGACTTACTTTTCTTGTACTGTTGACCTCTGTTATACTGTTTGACCTCTGTTGTACTGACTGACCTCTTTCATGCTTGCCAACCTGTGTTACAATATTTTACTTTTGTTTCCTTACAGTTGTCCATCCAGCTCCAGGAGAGCAGTGAGTACTGGTCAGATAAAGTCCGTGACCTCACGTGCCAGGTGGAGAAACACAGTCTGACGTGCTCACCCAAACCTAGATAAGCCATCATCAATCTGGTCATCTCACAATGTCCGTCCATCCATCCGTCCCTCAGCTGGCCCGTCCATCAAGCAGAAACAGTGGACCAGTATTGTTTTCAAAGACTTCATGCTCACCTATGTAACTATAGCAACTCATGCCAAGTTGCCATGGTTACCTGCTTACACGATATAATACAGGAGCATATCGTCATATAAATGTATTATTTTCATACAACCCAATGTATATAATATTGTATAGAACACTTTGCTAAGTATTATACTTCAATGAAGGATGTAAGAGATGAATCCTCATTCTATGCACTGGACTGAATCAAGGACTGAAATTTTGAAAGAAAGATTTGGGCCATTTTCTGTCTGTGTATAACCTTCCTATGGCTATGTTCAGTATTGGTTGTATGACTACCCTTACCGTGCACATTGCCGAAGCCATTATCTGTGTCAGTAGAGACCTCTCTAGGTAACTGTAGAAATGTCTATATTTATTTATTTTCATATCCATGTCTGTAGTATGGTTATAACCATATGTCTCATATGAACAAATACATCTTGTGTCATCTTTCGAAGTTTCGACTATTTGGTACAGGTTATGTATTGCTTTATCGAGTGCTCTCAGTCTCATTGATGATGATGGTGCAACACTCTCCAGGTTATTTGTCATCTCTGAATATCGTATATTATTCCTTTATAATGAATACACCGCTGCTAAGAGGACTTGCTTTACTTTGGAGAAGTTATTTAATTTCTTCAAGTGAATCATCATTTCTTGTAGGTCTTGTTAAGGGGAACAGTCAGTAAATCCTCTGGAATGACAGTTATGATAAGTCCAGCAAGAAGAACACCTTCCTCAAACTATTTTCAGATTAAACAATCTCACCAAGACTCACCATTATGTCACATGGAATTATCCTTATGTTTTGTTTTTCTTTTCCAGAAATCTTTTCCTTAGTGGAAGAATGAAAAACTTTTATTGACAGTATTTACATCAGGTAGAATGTTGGCAAGAAGATCATGCTAGAATAGCAAGATGTATGTGTTCATATGAGACTTGAATGTTGTTCTGTTAGAGTATTGTATGCCAGTTGTGTATAGACACTAAGCTGTATATTAATCCATGTTATTTATAGCGGAGGACCCTTCAGTATTGTAGTGCCCAGCAGCAGGCCACGCAGTCTTCTTTCACCAGCTCTTGCTGAAGTGTTCAGTACAGGCTGAAGTGTTCAGTAAAGGCTGAAGCATTCAGAAAGGGATGAAGTGTTCAGTAGGGGCTGAAGTGTTCAGTAAGGGCTGAAGTGTCCAGTAGGGGCTGAAGTGTTCAGTAAGGGCTGAAGTGTCCAGTATTAGCTGAAGTGTTCAGTAAGGGCTGTCAGGAGAGAGGGATGCTGAAGTGTTCAGTTAAGGCTGAAGTGTCCAGTATTAGCTGAAGTGTTCAGTAAGGGCTGTCAGGAGAGAGGGATGCTGAAGTGTTCAGTTAAGGCTGAAGTGTTCAATAATGGCCGAAGTGTTCAGTATGAGCTGAAGTGTTCAGTATTGGCTGAAGTGTTCAGTAGGGGCTGAAGTGTTCAGTAAGGGCTGAAGTGTTCAGTAAGGGCTGAGTCAGGAGAGAGGGCTGCTGCAGCTGCTGGTGTAGGGAACATGACTGGTGCCAGCCACACTACACTGGAGGAGAACTTGATTCACTGCCAGTCAGTAATTTGGAGATGTTACAGTGTAACTCTTGCTTGTAATCAGTTGGCCATGGGAAGAAGTGGTACATTGTTCAACTGGGAGTAGTCAATGTCGCTGCACTTTCCAGTAACAACAGTTATCTCACCTCATCACTTCATAGCAAAGACATTAAAGATGGTATCAAGGTTTGAGCACTACCACAAGTCATGAATGCAGATGCGGTGGTGGGGTAGCCTAGTGGTTAAAGCGTTCACTCATCACGCCGATGGCCTGGGTACAATTCCTGCCATGGGTACAATGTGTGAAGCCTGTTTCTGGTGTCCACTGTGGTGACATTGCTGTAATATTGCTAAAAGCGGCTCTAAACCCAAATCACTCATTCATGAATGCAGCCACCCATTCAAGATATGCATATGGTTCAGTGTTTCCTTGATATGTTTCGACTTGGAGGTGGTAAGTTGAGATAACTGATTGGTGTAATAAGTAAGTATGTGATATAAAAGAGGATCCAGAAATTTCTCGTTTTTACTTGTTTATCTTATGAAGGAAAAGTTTGATTGAAGGTTGGTTTCTGTCAACTTTTGGACAGTTGTCGGCCATTTTAGATCATCTGAGGACAATGAATTTAATGCTGCTTCGTCTGTGATTTGTTAATTTGTTGATCTCCTCGTCACTGTTTACTTTTAATTCCTACAATCATGCTTTAAACCTATCATTCTTTAATCTTTCCTTTTGGAAATGTATTTTTAATTGTGTAATGAATTGTCGGACAAGGAACATTGAAATGAAGATGTTCTCAAGCCAAGATTCTAATGCCTTCTTTGCCACTAGTTGTAGAAGGAATTGGAATTACATGTCGATTTCGTTCTCATCGAAATGCTAATTATTTGTGGTGACGTCCACACCCACATTCCATTGTATGTGATATCAGCCTGGTGTTGTGATGTATTGTACTGCTGAAGGTGCTGGGCTGTTGCACCAGTGTCTGGTAGACTAGTCCTTGTAGCAGACCCTCGACCGTGGCTGGCCGCCCGCCCGCACGCAGCTCATAGCTCATGCATGTATGTACGGATGTTAGGATGTCCGTGCTCTGTCGTGAGTGAATCTGCACTGTGATATTGCCATTACTATGTATACTATACAATAAAAAATTAAATGTTAAAAGTTTTGTTTTATTTGAATGTCCTTTTGAAAAATGAAGGTTGAGTTTGACTAGGTACTGTAGACACCTGAGGGATTCTAAGTGGGATGATATCCTTACATCATTCGTATTATATTGAGGGTAACGCGGGATGGCCCAGTGGATTAAGAGATGGTGACTTTGTGCAGATCTAAAGTTGCATTCCTTATTTCGGAGATCCCAAGCTCTTCACAGCGACAGCCTGTTCATGACCGCTCAATGGTGTCACTGTCCCCAGTCACAACTCCACACTATGATTGGTGTTCATAACCATGCACAGAGTTGAGCTCATACTGACAAACTTTTATGATGCCTGAGTTGGTTACAGACAGACTTCGTGTTCTGGCGAACTGATTCCTTATTCGCAGAGTGTGGGTTGGAATAAGATATGAGTCAAACCTGAATTTTGCTTGGGTCTTTGCTGAATACCGCGTTCTTGCACATAGCATCATGTCAATTTAGTGGAAACTTGTAGGAGAAATGTACTGGTATTTGAAGAAACTCTGTCATACTTTACAACAAAAATGTCTTGTGGACATCTTTAACATTTAGCCTTATGTCGGAGACAATTACCCCCTGAGGATAGTTTTGGACGTTAACGTCCCCCGTCTGTGTGTAGGTCGACCTGTGCATGGTTTCTCAAATGTTAAATGAATCACTTCCGGTTGCATCACAAATCAAACTGACAACCCACGATGTAACCCAAACACTATTCAAAGTGTTTGAACTAACTCACGCACTCTGATTATACGATATTATTGATTGCACATTATATTTACAGTCACACTTCCTCATCCCATCAACTCTCCCATCATTCGGTCACCGACGTGCCTCACGATGAGCTGACTGACGTGTAAGTGACGGTGGGATATTACTGAACTGCTCTAAGCGGCGTTTAACCTTCATCCTAAACTCATGGGCCAAAGAAAGTTTAGGAGTGGAAAAAATATTTTTTCACTGTCATTGACATGGTTATGAGAATTAGACATGCTGGCAATGTTGGCCCCATTACTGGGAAAGGAAATACACCGCCAAAACGAAACACGTTCGAACGGTGAGTGATGACGTCACAAATGTGGAAAGCATGTTCCATGCCCCTAGCACATAATGCACGTGCAAAGTTTCGGTATAAATGCGATGCATCGGTCCCGTCATATCACAGCTGCAGAAAACACATGAAAAGTATGCCACGACTGACGCCAGAACAGAGAGAGAGGGCCATAGGGATGTCCGATATTGAAGCGACGAACGTCAGAATTGAAAAAATTTGGTTGTACGCCACTGACGATAGCAAGACTCCTCCAACGAATCAGACAGACAGGTCGAACACAGCACAGGCCGAGGAGTGGACGTCCACGTGTAACCAGCGCACGTGAAGATCACCATATACGCCTGATACACCTCGAAATCGATTTGTTACGGCAACGTCGACGGCCGAAACAGCGTTGGGACGTCGCATCAGTCGAAGGACTGTCCTCAGACGTTTGAGAGCAGGTGGAATACGTTACTATCGACCATTCCGTGGAATGAGACTAACACAACAACATCGACTTGAAAGACTGCAATGGGCAAGACGAGTATACCGCTGGCGAGTGCGTGACTGGCGTAGGGTCCTCTTCACCGATGAAAGTCGGTTTTGTCTGCACAAAAATGACGGCCGACAGAGAGTTTACAGGCGATGACGTGAACGTTTTGCAGCAGCATGCATTCAAGAAGTCCATGCCTATGGTGGAGGTGGTGTGATGGTATGGGGTGGCATTATTGGCGACCAAACGACACCCTTGGTCGTTATTCAGGGGAATCTCAATGCTAACGAGTACCGAAATCAAGTCTTGCAGCCTCTTGTCTTACCTTTCTTGAACAATCAACCAGCAACTCCCCATACAGCAATAGCGACGAGAAACTGTCTTAATCAGAATAACGTTAATGTTCTACCCTGGCCTTCTCGATCACCAGATTTGAATCCGATCGAGCATTTGTGGGATCATTTGGGAAGACAAATTTGTGGTCGTCATCACCCTCCACAGACAAGACAGAGTTGGAAGTGGCACTGAGGGACGAATGGTAGCGACTGCCAAATGACGTCATCCGACGCTTGACGTCATCGATGCGACGAGGTGCACGAGCGTGCATCGAGGCTGCTGGCGGACACACACGCTACTGACGTTGTGATCGTTCTGGAACAAACTTTTCTGTCTTTTGTGTGCGCAATTCGTCAAAGGAATATCATCGTAACTTTGGTATTTACCCCCTGACTGTTTGAATGTCAATGTCACCTTTCAGTTCTTTCAACCAGGTGATGATTTGTACACACAGCAAAGTGCAAATGAATTTGCGACAAATTACATCTATTACATAATCCAAATCTAGTGTTGTTTCTCTTTTACTGATCTTCAAAATGATCCATACTTTCTTTTGCCCATGAGTTTATAATCAACCCTCTCTCCATATGCACTTTGTAAACATAGGAACTGACCCCTTGGAACTCTTGGTATAACAGCTGTGGAACCATGTATATTGGTCCGGGACACTCGCTGTATGTTTAGTGGAAATTCGTATAACGAACTACAATCAATGGTCCCTTTGAGTTAGTTTTAAATGTGTGAGTGAGTTTAGTTTTACGCCGCACTCAGCAATATTCCATCCATTTGGTGGTGGTCTGTAGATAATCGCGTCTGGACCAGACGATCCTAGCATCAACAGCATGAGCAGCAATCTACGCAGCTTGGATACGATGACATGTGTCAAGCCAGCGAGCCTCACCACCTCTTACGACAAGCATGGGTTACTGAAGTCCAATTCTAACCCGGACCTTCAGGGGTTCGTTATTAATGTAGTTTACTGCACTTTCAAAGCCATGTTGAAGGCACATCAATTTCACAAACCATCAACATGTCTGTCAGATATGTACAGTAAGCTGTGAGCTTTTTAATGGAACTTGAACCTATATACATCCATATATATAAATATTGTAAATATTATAGACTTTACGTCAAGAGCAAATTTCATTTTCTCTCACTTTGTCAATCAGTAGTAATGACATGTCTCTGACGTCACTAATGCACGTGCATCTCGCTTTTCGCGCTGTTCCTTTCGTAACCACTGCGTCCTTGTCACAAACTGGGAAAACGCACAAATAAATGATGACTAACTTAATTATATTTGCGACAAAAATTGTGCATTTCTTTTCTAGAGTTGGTCTGTCGTTTTTATTGCACTCCGCGTTGGTTTGATTCTTTTATGTCTATTTGTTTTTGTGTTAGATTGCAATTCATCGGTACCATTTTGTCTCAAACGGATTGTACATACTTATGTTTCGTGTGTAGGTGCCGACCAAGCGGGAACAATAAACGGAAATGATTAGTCGAAATGGTGTTTATCTAAACTCGGTCAGGACCTAAACATAACACATTCATTGTTTGCTTTTTGTTAGAGCGTCTTAGATATTGTTTGGCTACAAACACGAACAATTCCCGCCTGTTCTAACCAAACGGTCTCCGCAAACACTATTGAGAAGTCTTCCTGTTGTGGTGAGTAATGAATAACAATGCGTAGATTGGGTAGAAACTTTCATCTTAGGCTTGATGAGTTTTGTTCATTGCTTAATGCAAGTATAAATCTGTTTTGTTCAAAATATTGATTATCTGTTAACTTTCAAACAAATTCATCAAAATACCATTTTAATCACGGTGGAATGTAATATATTTTGGTCATGATTGTTTCTACATCCTGAGGAAGATTATCTATGTGATCAAAGAATGCCTAAAGGTACTGTTATGTGTACCATATGTGTACATAATTGGATTACGACATAACAAAACTTCCGATTCACCTATATGCATGGTAAGCATGCGTTTGTTCAAACACCAACCGTTCTCGCAAGAACCTTCCGTCAACTACAAGCATTGAAAAACTGACTTCTCCATAATGGCTCTGTGACGTATCAAAGACAGTCTTACAGTCCCGCGTTGACACTTACAGTGTACTGCTTGGCCATCAAAGACATGTCTCCTTCATACAAAATATAATTAGCCTCAAAAGAAACACCACGGAACAACTTCAAAGAGTGTCAACAGCTTTCCGTCTCATTCGTCAACGAGTTCGACATCTTTGTGAGTCGAGAAGCCGGTCAGTACATATTGTGATACACTAAGCTTCTTGCATGTGCTTAAAGAGAGACGTATTGGCTCCCTTAGATCTACCATCTCAAAGGATAACATCAGACAATTACAAGAAGCAGTGGCCTTCGGTAGACGTGATTCAAAACATTATGATCCATTACTAGATGGTAAACAAAATCAACGAGTCGATGTCAGGGACTTTTTTGTCGCTGAAAAATTATCCTGGATGCAGGGTGTGTGTAGTAGTGATTGATTTTGACGTTAAACCGTTAGTTGCTTATGTATCTTTAACCATTAAATACATCGTGTCAACATTTTAACCATTCACCGTATCATGACCTGATTATTAACCGTTAATAGCGACGTAACCTGACCATTACCCTGATCATGACCAGATTGTTAACACCCGTGAAGGTCCGGGTTAGAATTTGTCTTCAGCAACCCTTGCTTGTCGTAAGCGGCGACTAACGGGATCGGGTGATCAGGCTCGGTGATTTGATTGACACATGTCTTCGTATCCCAATTGCGTAGATCGATGCTCAGGCTGTTGGTCACTGGATTGTCTGGTCAAGACTCGATTATTTACAGACCGCCGCCATGTAGCTGGAATATTGCTGAGTGCGGCGTAAAACAACCAACCAGATTGTTAACCGTTAATGGTATCGCGACCGTACCTTTAACTGCACTGTAATTGTTGTTAAGTTAAACTATTAACCACGCCACACCATGTCACATTGTTAACAATTAACGACATCACCACCAGACTGTTACCATTTAACTGCACAATTGTCAGTTTCTTAACCATTAACTGCACCATGACCAACAGTGTCAGACTTAACAATTCATACAAAAACTGCCATATACACAAAGAACTTAGTTAAATGAGTCCCGATCCTAAGGAGCATATCTGGGACATGATTGGTCGTCGTGTGCAACAAAGGGATCCTCTTGTACAGAACTTGGCCCAATTGGAAGCTGCTTTACACGAGGAATGGCGTAGAATGCCCCTTCAGAGGATCAGGAGGTTGACAGGGGGTATGAGGAGGAGATAGCTGGCTGTCATACAGTCACTTGGAGGTTACACTCGGTATTGACCTTGATTCGTGTAAGACACGAAAATGACATTTGAATGTTCACATTCAACAATAAATTCAACATTAAACATTCCAGGGTCATACTTGTTTGAGTCAAAGGATCATACGGGTCATAAAAATACAGGGTGCGCTTAATTAAGTTATTTGTGTATAGATATGCTACTACATCTGCAACATTAAGGCGCAGGTCAATACATATTTATACATCAGAATGACTATTGCTAGCTTTCCAGTGAACTTCGATGACAACACTTGGGGCCGTTCATACACTTTCTCACTGACCGCTTTACGTTTCTTATCCACTGATATTGCTTGACAGTCAAGTGGAAACTGGCTTGCTTGTTCCTTCTTGTTGGAATACATTATGTTGCTCAAATCAATGTCATTGTAACTTATTTTGATTTGTGTAAAATATTTAAACCAAAACAATGTCTTAAGAACCACTCGTTACATGTTTGTGTAATGTAATAACCACACGAAGATTGTTCAAGGCGTCAGTGCTTGCTCTCGACAAAGACACCCTTAAGGTCGTTGCAGAAATACTCTTTCCTTTTTCCCCAGAATCTTTTGCACAAATTTATTTTCACTTCCCAATAGATATTTGTACAGAGGTTATTTTGTACCTCCAGGAAGGAAGGTGAGCTACATAGCTCCGTGTGTCTATATTGTCATCTTTACTTTTGTTTAGACCAAAGCTATCCAAATCGATCTCCAGACCGTAGATGATTCGATCTTTCGTAGCTTGCAACTTATTATATTCCCACTGGTGTACCAAAGTTTCATGTCAATCACATTTAAGAGTAGGACATCAAATTCTGGCCTCTCCAGCAACCAATGGAAATCGACTTGGCAATCTCAAATAGACATATGTTTTAACTGACGTTGAATTCTTTTAAAAGAGGTCACATATAGATGATGGTGCCTATTTGACAGACAGACAAACAGACAGGTTTATTCGGTAATTTAGGCCCAAAGCCCATAATACATACATTTGGCAAAAGTAAATATTTGTAAACAATACATAACTATTTCAGGCACCACATTAAACACTGTTTCAGCTAACCACAAACAGCGTTAACTGTTAGATTTCAATGAACTTTTTTTCAAAACACCTTTCGTCGAATATATTTAACAGAGAAATTGAAATATGCTGATTTCAGAAGGGGCCAGACTGCCTTAAGTCAGGCATCAACAGATTTGGAAAAATGATTTTTCATACTAAAACAATGGTTGATGTATAATATCTCTGAATGACTCTCCAACATGGGTACAATGTATGAAGCCCATTTCTGGTGTCCTTCGCCGTGATATTGTTGGAATATTGCAAAAAGCGGTGTAAAACCATACTCACTCACTCTGTCTTAATGACTCCACCCGTGTTTTCATTGTCTTTAAATTGTATGGGAGGGCACTAATATAATCTGCTTTCACAGCCATATCCCGTAGGATGGAAGCCGTTTTATTTTTGACAGAGTCAGAGACATCTAGTCATGATTCACTATTAGCTAATGGAACACACATTCAACACATTGCGATTGTTCTTTGAACCAGGTATGTTTCGTACTTAATGGTTATGAATTTATTAATACTGCTCACAGTTCGTAGTTAATATCGATCAAGCTCTTCCTCTGTCCTGGTTGATTAAAGGTGAATGGTGGACATCAAAATATTGACTTAAACTAAACTGAATATTGACTAACACAGTGCCGTGACGTGCGTCTTTTGTCTAAGATGACAAAGTGCAGTTTAATCACTAATGTTTATTCAATTCTCTAATCAATATTCAATCCCACTGTTTATACAGTTTATTACAAACAGCGCTATATGATCAGCAAGAGTACTCAGCTGATACGGCACTCGTTATTCCAGGGCACTGAGTATGACAATCCGTCCATTACGCTTCATGCTCTTGGCTTAATGGCTTGACTGTTTTACCTGGCGCTGTTCATTACTGGACCTACAATATCCTTGGCCAGTTCTGTAGTTTTCTGGTCTATCAAGTTACCATGTTTTATTGGATATTCTTATGATCTCCAACTGGATTGGGCCCTAGTACAATGCCTGTGAGTCCCAGAGTGCCTCGCGTTCTTTTACTGGTGGGATTAGGGGACGTTGAATCTGACGCATTCAGAGAAGCATGCATCCATGCTGACAAGAGACGAGTGCAGTATGATAGCGCAGTGTGGAGGTGTAAGTTATTTAGAGCAAAATGGCTTCACCCCTTTTAGCTAATGAATACGATTGTGTGGAGTATTTTCTGATATTGTGAAGTATTTATAATGAAGGATCGGGGAGTGGGTTGGGGGTGTAGGCTGTGGGCTGGGGTGGGGGTTCGAAATAGTTGTAGTCGGTAATATATACACGCTCTGATTTGGGCACCGAGGCTTAGCTTGTATATGTTGTTTAACGCCGCACTCAACAACATTCCAACTATAAAAATGTCTGTAAATAATCGAGTCTGGACCAGACAATCCAGTGATCAACAGCATGCGCATCGATCTACGCAAATGGGAAAGATGACATGTGTCAACCAAGTCAGCGAGTCTGACCACCCGATCCCATTAGTTGCCTTTTACGACAAGCGTGGGATCTTCACGGATCCACACCGAAGCCTATCGAAAGCACTCGATCACTGTTTTGTTAATTACATTCACTGACTGACTGACTGAGTTTGGTTTTACGCCGCTTTTAGCAATATTCCAGCAACATCACGGCGGGGGACACCAGAAATGGGCTTCACACATTGTACCCATGTGGGGATTCGAACCCGGGTCTTCGGCGTGACGAGCCAACGCTTTAACCATTAGGCTAACCCACCGTCCCTTAATTACATTCATGTTTCATACATGCAAGTGAGTGATTTAACAAACAGTAGCACAGTAACATCACGGTGTGTCAGTCTACTGTAAAGGAAGCGGGTTTCAGTGAGTGATTTAACAAACAGTGGCACAGTAACATCACGGTGTGTCAGCCTACTGTAAAGGAAGCGGGTTTCAGTGAGTGATATAACAAACAGTAGCACAGTAACATCACGGTGTGTCAGCCTACTGTAAAGGAAGCGGGTTTCAGTGAGTGAGTGAGTGAGTTTAGATTTACGCCGCTTTAAGCAATATTCCATCAATATCACGGCGGGGGACACCAGAAATGGATTTCACACATTGTACAAATGTGCGGAATCGAACCCGGGTGGGGTTTACAGATGTTTAACAATATTGAAAACACCATGACCAGGGGTATCGTGCAAGTCTAGGGCCTCAATCGGGCAAATCGGCTTTTTATCATCCAACATTGTACACAGCTAAGGGAGATAACAGCAACTTACGCTGCAATTGCGTCAGTGTGTGGCGCTGTTACTGTCCGGTCGGATTTTATAACATCTGACTGGGGTAGAAGTACTACCGACCGGGCCGATCCTCACGACTGTCCGATCTTAAAAAGGTTCGTATTTATACGTATATGATACTGTCTCATATCATATCTGATATCATAATCGTGCGTGTCCTTACTCAGACGGTAATATTAATTGTCTTTTGAATTTGCAACCCTTGCCAGAAATGGTTTATATAAGTGTCCTTTAAGCCCAATCCTCTGCTCTCAATGGGTAGGACATCTGGTTAACAGGGCGTTGCTATGGATAAACGATGCCATTTAGAAAGTGATCAAATGCAACATAAGTTATATTTGGGATTCACTTACGCACTAAAGTACAGATTCTAGTACTTTTGGCGGTTGAGTCCCATACGGGATTCGAACCCCCACTCTTAGATTCAGGTCCGTAGCCGACAGCGATAAAATATGTTACAGGGCGATCCTATGCCTGTAGGGGATAAAAGTGCCCTAGGACACCTATAAATGCGGTCTTCTTATTTCTCAAGTTGGCCAGACCGGAACTAAACATAAACTCTGTCAAAAAAGAAACGCAACCCCTGTCCTCAGATATGAAAAATTCGTTTGAATGAAGTTATTGCTTCCAAACTAAATTTTATTCGAATGTATTGAAATGATACACGTAATTAATGAAGATTACCATCCAAACAACTGCATTTGTACGCATAAGTGTATTTTATTGCTTATTCCGTCACAACGCATGAAATGACCCTCATGGTGACTTCGCACAAAAAAAACACATGCAAATCATGAAAATGGCAGTTAATGTAGGGGTGTATAAAAGCCCATGTGCTTCCGTATTATATTCATTCATTTGTCGCCGAAAAGCTGTGTTAAAAATGCCACGATTGAGTGCTGCCGACCGAAATATCGCCATTGGTCGTGTTCAAGCCGGAGAAAGTTTTGGAACTGTTGCACGGCACCTAAATGTTCACAAAACAACGATATCCCGACTTTGGAGCCGCTACAACAACTTCAATTTGACCAACGATCGCCCGAGAAGTGGAAGGCCAAGAATCACGACCCCCCTTCAAGATCGGTACATCCGGGTCCATCACCTGCGTAATCGGCATGCCCTACCAACCGTGACTGCCACACAAATACCAGGTTTGAGGAGAGTGTCAGCTCAAACGATTAGGAACCGTCTGAAAGAAGCGGGTTTACGTGCCTGTAGACCAGTTGTTGGACCTGTACTACGCCCCCTACATCGACGCCGACGACTCAGGTGGTGCAACAACGTAAGGATACGGACTTTACAAAACTGGAGGCGAATCTGGTTTTCTGATGAATCACGTTTTCTTTTGCAACGTCACGACGGAAGACAGCGTCTGTATAGGAGACGCCATAAACGTTTTGCGCCCATCTGCGTCCGACAGGTGGACAGATTTGGCGGAGAAAGCGTCATGGTTTGGGGAACCATCTCATACAACCAGAAATCAGACTTGGTGATCGTTCCAGGGAACCTGACAGCCCAACGTTACATCAACCACGTGTTAGAGCTTCACCTTCTCCTGATTATTGACCAACAGACACAGATTTTTCAACGGGACAACGCCCGGCCTCATACTGCACGTGCAACAATGAACTTTCTGCAGAATTCCAACGTCAATGTCTTGCCATGACCCTCTAAATCACCAGACCTCAACCCTATTGAACACCTGTGGGATACTCTGGATCGACGCGTACGTCAACGTCAGCCGCCGCCACAGACGCTGCAACAGCTCGCCGTTGCACTGCAGGAGGAGTGGAGAGCCATTCCCCAGGAAAGAATCCGGCGTCTTATCCGTTCTTGTCCAAGGAGATGCCGTGCAGTGATTGCAGCTCGTGGTGCTCATACGAGATACTGAGAAAGACGCCCCCCTGGTGACAAACTGGTGTCTGTGAGATGACTTTTGAAATGACAATTTTAAACATGCCCATCTGGGTTATTATTCTGCCAAATTTCAGACTTCTGTCTTAAATAATAAAAATGCCGTGTCGTCCTAAAACTTCAGATCAAAATCTCTAAAACACAGGGGTTGCGTTTCTTTTTTGACAGAGTTTATATTAATGTAATAAGGGTCAGACCTACAGGGCTTAGTCTCATCCCAGTCGTGTGACCGGGACTTGGGTGTACAGGCCTGTGTAATATAGTGAACGAAGAAAGTAGTTCCTTGAACATAAAATATAGGATTACAGTCTTTATAATACATTTTATAGGATTTCAGTTTTGAAAAGAATCAGAAAATTTGACAAACTTGCATTTGTAGACAAGGTCGAGAAAACCGTCTCCTACAGATACAACACATACACTGGTTTACATAATGTTATATAATTTTGTATAACTGATTGTTGATCTATATAAACACTGCTCCACCATACTGAACATTAATAGTTCTGGTTGTGTTATGACAACTTTCCCCTTGTTGTGTTTTGTCGGAAGACCTTGATGAAAAGCAAATATCGGAGGGTTTACGCTGGAAATATGCTCATGCCAATAATGGTTGTCACCCCCTTCAATATTTTTTTATTGGAGAGGTGTGGGGTGGGGTGTGGGGTTGGGGGTGGGAGGGGGTTGACAACCATTATTGGCATGAGTATATTATCTATATTGTTTGCTGGTTGATATAGCAAGATGGATGCGTTGTCCATCAAGGATATTGATTGGACGACAATGACGAGGATATATAACAGAACCCGTAGTGACATGGTGACGGGGGTGGGTTAAATGATTGGTTGTTTGGTTGGTTGATTTGTTGTTTAACGCCGCACTCAACAATATTCCAGCTATATGGCGGCGGTCTGTAAATAATCGAGTCTGGACCAGGCAATCCAGTGATCAACAGCATGAGCACGATCTACGCTACTGTGATTCGATGACATGTGTATACCAAGTCAGCGAGCCTGACCACCCGATCCCGTTAGTCGCCTTTCACGACAAGCATGGGTTACTGAAGACCAATTCTAACCCGGATCTTCACGGGTGTGGGTTACCTGAAGACCTCATCAAACCGTGATGGTGAGCGGGCCATGTGTGTTAGCCTCGCTCGTCACGCTGAAGACCCGGGTTCGATTCCCCGGGCGATTCGATTTGAATGTTTGAAGCCCATTTCTGGTGTCTCCCGCCGTGATATTGAATACGGATAATTGCTAAAAGTGTTGTAAAACTAAACTCACTCACTCACTCGCGACATTTGGTAACAAACATACTCTAACCTTTTGTAATATAGAAACGATAACTCGGCGAGTATCGGGTTCAATCGTACTTAGTATTCGCTACGGGTAGACAAATATCTGAAATATTCCAAATTTGGAAACTGAATAACTTTCTGTAATACCTTTTTACACGGCCTAGGTTGTATGGTGGTACTTCCCACAGCCTAAAGTTTGACCAGATCTGATGTATCACACTGAAGCGAAAGTGAGTGAGTGACTTTTGTTGTACGCCGTTTTTAGCAATATCCCAGCAATATCACGGCGGGGACTCCAGAAATGGGCTTCACAACTTTGTACCCATGTGGGGAATCGAACACGGGTCTTTGGCGTGACGAGCGAACGCTTTAACCACTAGGCTACATCACCACCCCTCCACTGAAGCGAGAGATGGCAGTGGGTTTTCACGGGTGCAATCGTACAAACTTTTTACTCACATTTTGAAAAATCCGTGTTAAACTTTTCGGGGTCGCATGATCAAACACGCATTCGACTGTCACTGTCGTGATCTAGTCGTGTGATCGGACTGAAGAAAAACTAAGGTTGAAAGTCGAAGGTCTTATTTTCTGGCTTGGCGTTATATATTCCTTGTGTGAAGTAAGTTCCGGTCTTGTTTTCTAGATACCAGTAGTCAGACATGGTTTTGTCAAACAACATATTTACCTCAACGAATATCCCGATAGATAGCTGATATTTCATCTGAGTCACGGGATAAACAGATTTGACAAGAAAAAATACATGTTTTAAACTTCATAAAGTATTATTTTCATAAAGTAATATTTTCATAAAGTATTTTTGACATTATTGACATTATTTATTCAGTCGCTTGGTTTAGTATTACACCCATGTTGTAAAAACCAGTGGGCTAATGATAATAAATGCTATTCACTACGTTCTGCATAAAAATATCAAAATACATTTTATCGACCTGTTATATGGTAATATTGTATGACTAAAGTATATACCTTTTAGATTTATGATTTTCCTACTAGACAAAATGTGTAGGCATGTATGGAAATGACTTCGATTTCCCATGATTATATCAAAGTACACTTAGATCAATCTCCATCCGTCTTTTATATCGTGCCTGCACAATCACTGTTTTATCTATTTCCCCAACTCCAGTGTAACACCTCACCGCGGGGACGAGTCATTCTGCTCCAGGAGCTGCAGCCGTGAGGATACGGCCGCGTGTGAGGCGACATCGCACACCCGGGTGTACAACACCGTCTACCTAGAGCTGTCATGCTGGCAGTAGGTATTGTATCGACAGTGGCGCCGGTCTGTGACAGGGAGGCAGAGATGACAGTTCCCGGGCGGGGTCTGTTACAGTCGTGATACATGTAACGGGACATTCTGTAACATTGTTACTGTGTAACAGTTGACTAATGCATAGACACTATGTGCATGCAAGTTCAACGATGTGATATTTGGAATTATATATTGGATATCGATCTTCAAAGTTGATATCGAACATTTGATATACATGTATTGGGATACTAGTTGACATGGAATAAGACATAGTGTTGAAATCAAGCCACAGGAATAGACGTATATATGACATCAAGGAACGTTAATGTGAATTACTGACATGCCCCAATGATGTATGCTAATACGTCTGTGGAGTAAGGAAGTATATACACTGTATCAAGAAACCCGAATGTGGAACGTATATCAATGATTTGAAAAACACGGATGTTGAACATTTATCAATGATATATACTGAAAGAATGAGGAATGATATGGATCACTATTCGGTGATATTTGCTAACACAAGAGTGGAATAAGGACTTATTCCCCATGAGGAATACAGACATGGATCACTGACATTTTAGTGACACAAGAATTGGATAAGGACATATGTCATTGATATATACTAGCAAACAATGGAATAAGGACATAAATCAATACTGTAAATTGGCATTGATGTCGAAGAAGGACATATGTGAGTAATATCAGCTGAATTTAGGATAAGGACATTTATATATTATGATATGAATATTTGAAATAAGGATATCATAAGGACATATCAATAATATAAACTACCGTGGAAGTAGACTAAGGTGACCTACGGACCTGATATGTCAAGAAACATGGATTTCATGTCAATCTTTGTCATGGATAAGGACGAGTAACCTGATATCGATCACACGTCACGTGGTGTGTTCATTGTTATACTGTGTGGTGTGCCAACCTCTCAAAGGTGAGAAGTCTTTATCTGGCATGACGTTCACCTGAGGACAACGCCACCATGCCTAACGTGACGACGTCAGTAACGGCAGACGAAGAGACCACTGCACAGAGGTACCTTCAGGCGATAACACTGGCACTTCTCATCCTGCTTGGTCTGGGTTTGAATCTCATCGTCATCATCACGTACATCTCCAGCAAGCTGCTGCGGCAAAGTAAACACAACGTCTTCATCATGCACCTGATGCTGTGCGACATGGTCTACGTGCTGTGGGTGATGCCGGTGTCTGGGACGGAGGTCTTCTGTCCTGACGGAACGTGCTTCCCTGCGCTACGAGAAGGAATCTTGTGTGAGGTAAACATTTGATTTTCCATCAATGGTCTTTAAATATCGCTGTATTTTACTTCTCTTTTTGTTATTTAAAAAATATTTAATTTTTTTTGTTTTTTTTGGGGTGTTATATATTATTGTTGAAATTGCTGTTTACACTTGCTGCGGGGAGGTGGTGTTAATTCGTGGTTAAAGCGTTCGCTCGTCACGCCGAAGACCTGGGTTCGATTCCCCAGATGGGTACAATGTCTGAAGCCCATTTCTGGTGTCCCCCGCTGTGATATTTTGCTGGGTTATTGCTAAAAGCGGCGTAAAAAGTAAACTCACTCACTACTCTTCTGCTCTTGTAAGGCTGTTATTTTAATCATACTTTTTTAGTCTGAATACTGCGTATTTTGTATAAGAACGCACATGTTTCGGATGAATATATAACGTTTTACTGTATTATGATATCTAGTGTTTTCGCGAAGCGAGTAGTACATGTATATCATTCCTGGTTTCCCCAGTATATCTGCGGGGCCCCTTCCGGAGTTTATGCGACTTACATGAACATTTATGTTGAGCAAGAGCTGTGTTTATATTGTGTATAATGTTGATATCCGTTATCGTCTCCCAGTCATTTGTCACTTTGCTCGTATTATAATTTCAGTCCATCTCAAACTTCTATTATCAGTTTGTGTCACTGTTCCTAACGTTTCTTCCAAGATTGAATATTTAATTTCAATATTCAATCTTGGGAGAGTCCTTCATCTGAAGATTGCCTCATTGGTCAAAGGAAAAGAACGCCAGTGGAAGGTCGCAACCCCCAAAACGCGTCATACCAACCAACATGTGGTACAATGTACATGTTGTTGCCTTGCCTTACTCTCTTAAGGGGATAAATAAGGATTGGTTGGCTCGGAGTTAGTATATTGGGTTTGAGTTCCGATTTGGTATCCATGTTAATCCTTGGCAGTTCGTACGTTTTGTTTTGTACGAGACTCATTTTTCATTTACTCATCAAATAATTTTGCCAAATTTGCCAGGATACGGTGATCGTTAGATCGAATTCCAGATTATGATTTGTGGTTAACAGCACGTGGTAATACCATTGGGATATTTAACAAACTCTCTCCCTCCGTATATTGTCGGGGCGGTAGGGTAGCCTAATGGTTAAAGCGTTGGCTCGTCACGCCGAAGACCCGGGTTCGAATCCCCACATGGGTACAATGTGTGAAGCCCATTTCTGGTGTCCCCCGCCGTGATGTTGCTGGAATATTGCTAAAAGTGGCGTAAAACCAAACTCAGTCAGACAGTCAGTCCGTACATTGTCGCTCCTTAATCGTCTACTATCACCGAACTTAGCCAACCCTCCATCACCTCGAATACGATCATTTCATAACCCATGTAATTACTTCCCATCAACAAATAAACAACGTGGATGTCTGTCTGGGAGCTGTGTGTGTGTGACCTTGACATTGATCACAGACCATATACCGACATATTGTCTCTGCCATGATGCGCAGTGTAGAAAAACATTTCTTTGAGTGCCATTTAGAAATTGGGAAGTACAGTATTGACAAACTTTATGGATAACAGCTTCATTCCTTCTTGACAAAGGTGCAAGTTTCGATACTTCGCACTCACGTAATAAAAGAAGTTGTTATCCATAAAGTTTGTCAATATTGAACTCATGTGCTGATTTTTTAAACAAAAAATTAAGTTATTATTATTTTTTAAACACATCACCCGGACATATTCCCTTTCACTGAGATTAAATAGATAGTTCGATCAATGGACATCGTTACTAAGTAAATACATTGATGCTACGAATCGAATGCAACGTTTCTCTTAAGTTGTGTCACCAATTCTCCCTACCCTTTCATAGTGTCCTACCGTATTAGGCTAGTGCTCATCACACAATTCTTATGCACATGTTTAAGTCAATAATATACACGGTAAGGGTCTGGGTTCACGCGTGCGTCGTACTCATCGATCAATCGATCTGAATAAAAAAAATCAATCATCAATGAGACATTGATATTTTTGTCGACGGAATCAATGTCCACCGGGCGTGACCGGGCGATGACCTCAGTTCGTGAAAAACATTCGGACATTGTATCGGGTTCACTGATTGTTAAAACAACAATAAACAGCTTGTGATGAGTTAATTAATGTGAAAATATTGTGAGACGCAGTGGTGTTGTAAATAATATAGAAGTTGTAAATCCATACCATACGTTGTTAAGTTCTCGATACACATCCAATTACGACCTCTGCTTAAGAGGTATAATAGTATTTCACAATTACGGCATGTGTGGCCTTATAGCTACGTACAAAAAAATAAACGCATAGGTGATTTTGTGAATATTAGACTCATGTAGCTGCGGACAAAAAACAATACAAATATACTATTTCTTTCCAAAACAGTGGCGGTGGGATAGCCTAGTGGTGAAAGCGTTCGCTTGTCACGCCGAAGACCCGGGTTCGATTCCCCACATGGGTACAGTGTGTTAAGCCCATTTCTGGTGTCCCCCGCCGTGATATTGCTGGTATATTGCTAAAAGCGGCGTAAAACCAAAACTCACTCACTCACTTTCCAAAACGTCATCTTTAGGTGATTGGGGGCGCGGTGGGAGAGCTGGCTAAGGCGCCTGGCTAGTGATCCAGCAAGGTTGAGCCCACATGTGACCAGGTGTAAAAACCTTGGAGTCAACTTTCTGTGCAGAGTCTTTCAGTGTTGTCACAACCCCTAGTGTATAGTACACAACCCTGTGCACTTAAAAGAACCCACGAATCTGTTGGTATATGACCAGATGGTGGCCACATGAATACGTGCAAACACCTAGTTGCGGGTACAGCAACGTGCAGTGAACTTGGACAAAGTACTGTGACTATGTGTCCCCGTCCACCCAGCTGTGAATGGGTACCTCGTAAGGATGAGAAAGCCACAATAACTCGGTGCGCCTAGTGGCTGCAAGAGTTGTATACTCCCCAAGGAGTTGAGATTGATAATACGATGTACCGTTGAGATTGATAATACGATGTACCGTTGAGATTGACATCCAATGATCGAGGGGAAAATACCAGCGCCTTGAGCATGCACTCGTTACCTGGATATGTGCGCTGTATAAATATCCTATCCTATAATAATAATTGTAAAAAGCTTCAGCACCAAAACGTGGCAATTTTAACTTTTCCCCTCTTTTAGAAGCGTTTGAAGAAACATTCGCCAAAACGTCACCAAGAAAACATGCAAAGCCAAATGCACGTGCAAATAAGCGGAAGCGCTTGCGGTATCGATCACTGTAAAAAGGTAAGCGTTGTGTATAATTTTTTCATTCGTTTTTGCCTGGAAAAGAAGAAATCATCATGCCACGAGAAGTGCCGCAAGTCGAAACATCGCCACAGGCTGCCTTGAAGCTGGGGAGTCGCAGTCTGCAGTTGCCTGACATTTCAACGTTCATCAACGCCCAAGATCGCCCGAGAAGCGGCCGTCCAAGAGTTACCGCCCAAGGACCGCTATATCCAGGACCGCTACATCCGGGTTGCTCATTTGCGCCACAGCCATGGACACAGGGTGGAAGCGCTTTCCATGCGAAATGTGGAGTTGCCCCAAAAGCAACTCCATTTCACTCGCTGGACAGTGAAAGAAGAACACGTGGCGCAAGAGTAATGTTAAGTTTTCACTCGCATTTTGCATTATTTTGCAAGTAGATCAGGTTTTGCCATTTGGCAGAATGATCTAGAAAGCTACAGATATTTCTGTAATTGCTTGACACCCTCTATATTTATTGCAATTGCGCCTTAAGCGAGGGCACCCTCGTGAGTATCGAAACAAGATCGCGGAATATGATCGTTTCAACAAGAAATATGACATCTTCATCAGCAGACACACCTTTTTTTGGCTGTCAATTCTTAGATATAGTGATTGAAGGTCTTCATTCGCAGTTTAGGTTTTAATGCGTCAGTATTTTTTCAATTATCGTCGAAAAATCAATCTGTACATTTTATATGGAGTTGTTCACGTTTAGCAAACAAACTGTCCATTGCTTTGTGATTTTACTGTCCAGGAGTGGACAGTTTATAGTTTCAGGTCATCAAACGTTATTCTAGAGATATTTGTTGTGAAGAAGAATGTTTGTTACTGCCTACCTGGCGTACTTATTACGATTTTTTATCTTTAAATAAGATTGTACACCCTCATTGCAGTTTGTACCCTGTCTGGGATTTACTGGATGCAAACACATATTAATTTGTTTTTAAAAAAACGACCCGTGAAGATCCGGGGTAGAATAGGTCTTTAGCAACCCATGCGTGTCTGCTGATGAGGATGTCATATTTCGTGTTGAAACGATCATTTTATTTCGACACTCAGGAGGGTGCCCTCGCCTAACGCGCAATTGTAATTTAATAATTGTAAATATAGAGGGTGTCAAGCTATATTACAGAAAGATCTGTAACTTTCTAGATCCGTCTGCCAAATGGCAAAACCTGATATATACTTGCAAAAGTATGTAAATGCGAGGGAAAACTTAACATTACTCCTGCGCCCCGTGTTCTTCTTTCACTGTCCAGCGAGGAAATGGAGTTGCTTTTGGGTCAACTCCACATTTTGCGTGGACAGCGCTTCCACCCTGTGATGGAGACTGCAGAACGCATCCCTGGTTTGAGACGAATATCCGACCCAGGTAGGAATCGAATGCGTGAAGTGGGGATTCGACCAAGAAAGCTAATTGACGCCCCTGTTTTGAGAGACTTCCATCGGCTTGCGGTTGTGTCGTAGAGTCCGGAACTGGAACCTTGGAAACTGGAGGCGAGTCTGGTCCATTGATGAATCACGATTTCCTCTTCACCGTCGACATGGAAGTTAGTTTGTTTACCGTCGGAGAAATCAACGTTTTGCCCCTAATTGCATTCGACAGGTCGATAGATTCGGTGAAGCCAGTGTCATTGTGTGGGGTGGGATCTCTAGCACACAAAGATCTGATTTAGTGATGGTTCAGGGGAATCTGACAACAAATCGGTACATCAACGAAGTCCTTGCACGTCACATGCTTCCGATTATGGACCGACAGAGGGACTTGTTCCAGCATGACAACGCTACTTCACATACAACACGCGTCACGGTCCGCTACCATGTCAATTCTAACGTCAGTGTCTGGCCATTTCCTTCCCGACCACCAGATCTAAACCCGACAGAACACCTATGGAATGAACTCGATCGACGTGTACGTCAACGTCAAGACACGCCTCAGACACTTCCACAACTGGCCATCGCATTGCAGAAAGAGTGGGGAAGAATTTCGCAAGAGTGACTTCGTCGACTTATCCAGTCTGTGCCGGGACGTTGCCGAGCAGTAATTGCTGCCAATGGTGGTCATACAAAGTGGTGACTTTTCACCTTTTACCTTTGAAATTACATGAAATAATTGCTCTTAAACTAACGCAATAAATTCTTCTGAAATGGTTTATGCTTTTCTGTTTTACAGAGTGTACTTCCTGTCCTCTGCTGATAAATTTGGCCTCCATCAAACCAACAATAGTTAATACGTGTAGTTTCATTATTATTTCAACTGTCATTATGAAATATATTTATCAAGTTGTTTTATTGGCAAAACAGTAAAGATATCAGATGTAACTAAATTATCTCCTGCATTAATATCGGTTCATATTTTGAACACACCATGGCTTATGTCCCTTGCATAATGACGTCAACGGTGCCAATTAGTAACGCTCTCACACTTTCTGTTCGAAATAATGATCACTTAACAATTTTCAATGTAACATCCTTTTAGATGTTTGGTAATTTAACCTCAAACATCACCATTTTAGGTGGAAGGAATGTGTACTTTGGTTTTACTCTTTTAAGATGCTGACATTCTCCCTTTGAAGATTTTATATTTTGATTTGAGAAAAATAGTATCTGTCATTCACCGATGAGCAAATGAGCGAGTGAGTGAGTATGGTTTTACGTTTTAGTAATATTCCAGCAATATTATGACGGGGGACGCCAGAAATGGGCTTCACACATTGTACCCATGTTGGGAATCGAACCCAGACTTTCAGCTTGACGAGCAGACGCTTGACCCACAAGGCTACCCCATCGCCCCGATGAACAAATGAAACTCAGTGTGACAGATGACGTGGTGTTCGGGATTCAGGGGAGACGACACGCACGCACGCACGCACGCGCACACACGCATACACACACACACCTTGCAACACAGATACCTGTTTACCTCCCCCCGTGACCAGCCAGGATGCGACTGTTTGTCCTACTGTCGATGGGAGCCGCATGTATCAGGTTGCATATCCTTTACAATGCATCGCCGTTTAAATACTAGTACAACGAAAACAAGCATCTTAATAAGAACAGAAAATCAATGAAACCATTTAAACTACATCCGTGTTTACTTTGGTCTAGTTCCACATTGAATATATAACATCTATACAAATATATCGATCGAAATGTTAGGAAAAATAACGCAAGGTTAATCTGAAAACAGTCTGAAGGTTAACATAACATGAGCAAGTCATGTTTACATTAAATATACTTTTATGGACCATAATTACTTGAACGTATTTCACAACTTAGCGAGGGCGGATGTGTAAGGTACATTAAAGAGGCAAAATCTTTTCTATAATCATAAAAAATTGTCCGTCACAAACACGTGCAGAGGCAAGTCAAATGTTCACATAAAACATGCGAACATGTGGTACGGAATACGAAAGCGTTATCTTGAGACGCACTCTGACACATAAGAGCAGCGCTGTGGTTTCATTTGTATCCTTTTTATTTGCATAAAAGCACATGGTATATGTTTGAGGTGGCTTTCCGTTGTGTGAGATGTGTAATCCCGTGCTAGAAGAGTTCATTGATAGTATCAACTTTAGTGTTAGTTTAGACTGACTGACTGAGTTTGGTTTTACGCCGCTTTTAGCAATATTCCAGCAATATCACGGCGGGGGACACCAGAAATGGGCTTCACCCATTGTACCCATGTGGGGATTCGAACCCGGGTCTTCGGCGTGACGAGCCAACGCTTTAACCACTAGACTACCCCACCGCCCCCTGTTAGTTACAGAAGTAAACCAGAAAGATGAAGGAAGAATTATCAGGGGTCAACCCTACCCATCAGCTTTAGACTCAGATGAAGACCCACGTGACAGTTAACTAATTACGAGATGTTTTTTCTAAGTATTTGCTTAAAATATAAAATATTGATATATTAAAATTTAAAAAAATCAATCTTCTTTGTTTAGGTTAGTTCATTTATTAAAGAACATTTCAGAACTATCTACTCTTTGGTTGGCCATCGTGATATTGTTGGAATATTGCAAAAAGCGGCGTAAAACTAAACTCACTCACTCATTACTCTTTGGTTGACGAAGGTTGAAATGGACTCGATACGTGACAATTATAAGTTTAACAAGAATAAAGCTGTTAGCAATGAATATTTATACCACTATATACATACAATATTTCTGCTGTTATTATACCCCCATATGGGTACAATGTGTGAAGCCCATTTCTGGTGTCCCCCGCCGTGATGTTGCTGGAATATTGCTAAAAGCAGCGTAAAACCATACTCACTCACTCACTGTTATTATACAATTATTATTATGAATAGTATGCTCCCTTTTCACCCGTTGAAATCGGTGACGTTTTGACGAAAGCACCAGACTTATTGGCTTTACTTAAGGAAGACTTCGACCGCCTCCGTGGTGTAGTGGTTAGAGTGTCCGCCCGGAGAGCGGAAGGTCGCGGGTTCGATCCCCGACCGCGTCATACCAAAATATGGTACTTGTTGGTCCCTGCCTGGCGCTCGGCATTAATGGGTACAACAAGGACTGGTCGGCTCAGAGTCAGTATAATGTGTCTGAGTGGGGTATTCATGCTTCACTGCGGCATGGTATCTCAGTGGGCTAGCACTATAAAACTTGCTTCAGTCTGGGCTAGTACAAGCAGCCGCACATACACATACACACGCATGCACGTCGTCATATGAGCGAAATATTCTCAAGCACGACGTTAAACCCAATTTCACCTCACTTCACCTAAGGAAGACTTCCCTTTGTTATTGATGGCACCCGACACAAACACGCGCAAAGGCATGTCAATTATCCATCTAAAACAACAGCTAATACGGTAATTGCAACATACAGTAGCATCTTGTTCACAGGTCTAATGATGTCCACTACATCGGTCGTGTCCCTCTTGTTGCTAGGTGACGGGCTTCCTGTCCGTGTTCCAGTGTACACTAGCCAGCCTGACGCTGGCCACCATCGCTGTCGACCGCTACGTCGCTGTTCTCCACCCCATGCGCTACATCACCGACTTCACCAAGGCAAGGTGTTTAGGTAAGTGTATACACTGTCACCATTACTGTGGAGAATATACCCGCGAAGATCCGGGTTAGAATTGTTCTTCAGCAGCCGGTGTTTGTCGGGTGGTCAGGGTCACTGACTTGGTCGATACATGTCAACGTATCCCAGTTGTCTTGATCGATGCTCATGCTGTTGATCACTGGATTTTCTGGTCCAGACTCGAGTATGTACATACCGTCGTCATACAGCTGGAATATTACTGAGTCCGGCGTTAAACTACAAACAAAATGAAATCCGAGTTAATCAGCTGAGCGGTTCCCATTGCTTGTTTCGAGCAACGAGATTGAGTATTGGCTGGCCACAGTGAGTGACATGACTGACTATGTCATCGTATCCGACGGTGTGGCTCGTTGCACATTATATAACGCACCAGTCTGACTACACTTACTATCTCGAATGTTGGTAGAAAGGCTAGATACACTGGGCAAAACAAGAAACGCAACAAAGTAAAATCAAGGTAAGTTTATGTTGAATTCAAAAGCGATTTACTCAATACATATTGAATGAACAAATATATGATTTCACAGGAATATAACTACATGTATTCTGAGCCACGCGGAGTAATTCCAAGCTTCTCGAACGTTGGCGCCCGCTACAGCATCATCTCAAAGTCAGTATCACGTATGCCCCCCCTCCAGCAGCAATGACATGTCTGCATCTCCTGGGCATAGACAGTATCAGTGTCCTTATTATACGCTGTGGAATCCTTCCCCATTCTTCATCCAATGCTTGGCGTAGCTGTTCAAGTGTCTGAGGTTGAGATCGTCGTAATCGTACACGTCTATCGAGCTGGTCCCATAAATGTTCGATAGGGTTGAGATCGGGTGATTTTGAGGGCCACGGGAGCATGTTTACGTTGTTGTTGGCAAGAACATTCATTTTAGCACGTGCAATGTGTGGTCGTGCGTTGTCCTGTTAGAATATCTCACGTCGGACGTCGATTGAAGGAAAAAGATGGCGTTGAAGAATTTCGTCACGATAACGAAGTGCAGTTAAATTTCCCTGTATATTGACGAGATTTGTCCTCCCATTAGCGGATATGGCTCCTCACATCATGACACCTCCTCCCACGAATCTGTCATTCTCAAGAACGCAGGGACGACTGTAACGTTCATTTCACCTCCTGTATACCTGTATTCTTCATCATGACGAAACAGCTTGAAACGCGACTCGTCACTGAACCAAATTCTCCTCCAGTGTACGAAGGTTCAAGGTCAAACGTTTTGACTCCATCGCAGTCGTGCACGACGATGGTGGTGCCCTATAGGTCCTGTAAATGGCCTCATCGGTATGATACCATGGAGTCTTAGACGATTCCTGATGGTCAGTGCCGACGCTCTACGGAGTCCAGGAATGTTTTGAGCTGTGTACGCTGCAGTGACAGTTCGATTCCGCAGATGGGGTATCCTGATGAAGCGGTCCAGAGCAGGAGTTGTCACCCTTGGTCTGCCACTTCTCGGTCGGTCACTTGTCGAATTATAGCGTCTGTAACGCTGCCAAAGTCTTGAAATCGTACTTTTATGGACATTCAGGAGTCCGGCTACTAATGACTTTGTTTCTCCGGCCTCTAAACGTCCACTGGCTCTATTCCGAGCATCTTCACTCAATCTTGGCATGTTGGCGTATTTCCGAATAAATGTGTACATTGTGGCACGGGACTGCCACATTTTAATAGCCACACATATCAACCACAAGAAACCACGAACACTTTCACGAGCACCATGCTTTCAGATTTTTCTTTACACATATCAAGACACTATTTTTTCCAGATGCTGTATTTTGGCGAAAAATACGCAACTGTTGTGTTTTTGTGTTAGAAATCATTGTTGAGACAACAGGTAAACCTATCCATAACATTAATATCGATTTCATAAAAACGTTGTATAAAAAATGTCTTTTAAATATCACACATGGGCGTTGCGTTTCTTTTTTTGTGCAGTGTATTTTAGGGATGATGAGTTCTCAATTCATATATATTAGTAATATATTTAAAAGGGATTTGGATCATTATGATCCATAAAATATCTCACCTTTACCATTACGTACCAGCTTCTAACATGCAATTCAAACAGTTAATTAAAACAATATTCACTCATTAACTCGCAATGTCAAATATTTGGATTTTTCATGTTAAACTTTGTCATTTCTTCTTTCCTGAAAAATCTGATAAAGAATTAGGAGATATAGATATATAGGATCATGTAATTCTCATCTCTGAATACTACCTTTTGTATACTTCAAACCAAAGCTGTGGCAATCCCATTGTCTCAACCATTTTTTCATTAAGGTCTGTTAACCATCTGCTGGCTGTGGGCGAGCCTGACCGCCCTGCCGCCATTGTTGCCGACGAAGACCGCACACTACTACTTCGAGCCTGGCACCAAGCACTGTTCCCCCTCCTTCAGGTCCAGCTGCTGGTACTTCTGGTACGCCATCGTCATGGGCTACGGCATCCCGCTTCCTACAATGGCGTTCTGCTACTTCAAAGTGTCCAGGACCCTACGTGCTCACAAGATGAAGATCTTTGCTGCTTCAGTAGTTCGCCCGACGTCGGTGAAAGAACGCGAGGAGGTGACCGGCGTTAAGGAGATATCGTTGTGTCCAAACACTGCTATAACCAACGCTGTTACTGTCAATGACGGTGGCACACCATACAACGACACAGGCATCTACGGTAAACACAAGCCATTGCCCGCAAAGAGGTCACACATACGCAGCGTAGACAAACAGATCGCAAAACGAGGTAAATCTTTCAAATTATCAAAGAAGAAAATACTATATTTCTTAAGATTGGAAAATAATCGGTTTAAAAAATGTTCATAATTCCTGGTTCTAAACAGCATGTGCATGTGCGTGTGCGTTTGGTGGAGAGAGAGGGGAGCTAGAGGGACAGAGAGAAAAAGGGGAGAGAGAAAGCATGTGAATAACATTAGGTGTGCGTGCGTGCATATGTGTGTGTGTGTGCGATACTATTCCGCATCTTAACGTACATACCCCACTCACAGTAGTCATGGAGACAATTAAGCCTTGCACTATCTCCGCAATGCCCCGTGTCCGCCAGGGGAACAACAAGTACCATCTTATTACGTGTTTTGACATGGGGATCGAACCACGGACTTCTCACTATTCAGGCAGATGTCCAGTAACTAAGTAGGGTTTTACGCCGCTTATGGAAATATAACAGCAGTATCATCAGAAATCAACTTCACGCCTTGTTCTAATGTTGGGAATCGACATGGGCCTATATTTTCGAAGCTCTCTTAGCGCTAAGATAGTCGTAAGTTAATGTTAATGTATGGCACTTACGACTATCTTAGCGCTGAGAGCGCTTCGAAAATCTAGGCCCTAGATCTTCGGAAAGATGTGCAAACACTGTTTCCTCTGGACTACTTCTAGGTTACCTTGTTAGTCAGTCATGTCTCATGTAATCAAAAGAGTCGCCGTAGTGGAGCTGTGATAAGGCTTGTGTACGTCGTCCATTAAATCACTCATTTAAGACACATTCACTCACTCACTCAGAGCTGCTGTAACCGTATTTCCTTATCCGTGCATCTTCCAATATAACATTTCACTACTTGTGAACCATCTCGTAAGAAAGGTCTTCACATGTGCGCTTTAGAGTTTAACGATCGAAAACAATATCCGTGTTTTCGTTAGGACCCATATCTTTCGGTCAACAGCTACCATTTTTCCTTATTCAGAAACAGAAATCAAAAGCTATACGTATTTAGAAGTAAGCGGTGAAGAAAGACATTAGTACGTAGATTTGTGATAAAATACATTTATCTGTAGCCACTCTGACACACAGAATTGCGCTATCAACTCTACAGCGCACGTTTGCATATCCAACGGGTTAGCAATTGAGTTTAGATTTACGACGCTAAAACAAAATAGCAATATTCTAGCAATATCACGGCGGGGGGACTCCAGAAATCGGCTTCACACATTGTACCCATGTGGGAAATCGAACACAGGTCCTCTGCGTCATGAGCGAAAGATTTAACCACTGGGCTACCCCACTGCCCGTTTTTCAGGGACATATATATATATATAAACGTATGTGAATAATGACACGATGTAGATGCGGCTACTGCAGCTGACAATTTCCATTATTGCAGGTGCGCTGCTGATCACCGCCTACTTCTTGTGCTGGGGCCCATACGCCGTCACCCACGCCTGTCCCGTGCACGTGAACACGTCACTGTGGGTGGACGTGGGCGCCATGTGGCTCGTCTACTCCCTCACTGTCATCAACCCCCCTCATCTACGTCTTCAACAACAGAAATTTCAGGATGGAGCTCAAAAAGATGTTTATAAAATGCCCCAGGTGTTGATTTACAAAATACGTTGTCATGAACAACACAGGCAGACTGCGTCAGCGTGGAACAGCTGAGACGAGGTTCAGGCACATGGTGTCTGGAACACATCAAACACACTGGAGCTCAGGCAAATGTCTCTGGAGCTCAGAACAATGTATCTTTAGTTCAGGCAAAAGGGGCTCAGGAAGGTGAGTCTGTAATTTAGGCAAACATGTCTTGAGCTCAGGCACATGAGTCTGGAACTCAAGTTCCAGACGCAGAAATGTTGGTGTATTCCCTCAGGAAGCGAAAGTGCTGAAGACAGAAATATCTTTACATGCCAGCAAATATGCTGTATCAATGAAGACAATTTGACACTGCAACGAAATAAATGCACTGAAAGAATAAAAAGGTTGAATCTGTAGAGGTTGTCTTTATAGAGAAGATCCCAGTAACTATTGTATACTCATGGAAACGAATAAGGGAACACCTTAAAGTACAAGTGTTCCCTTATTCCTTTCCAGGTTTCTTCACAAGCTTTTATTGCACTGTGGGTGGAATTCTGGAGAGATAAATTGCTATTATATCTGAATTCTGCGTTCTTTACTACCCCTCAGCTATTAGCTTCCAGTGCTTCTTTCAATAATATTGCAGTCATGAGCGAAAGAAGATCTTTGCTGAGCTGGAGATAGACACACTCCGGCACAGCGATGACTTAACATAACATCACTGCCACAGGCTAATTTGCATATCACGTGACCGGACTTTTCTCTTGTTTGTAATCAAACGCGCATATTCATAATAAGAAGAGGCTGGACTCACAAAAGCTTTTCGGCGCTCTCTTCATAATGTTTTACATTGTTACATATATATTCTTCCACAACTGCGACAGTAAGGTCTATGACAGTACATATTTAAATATCAAACTGGCTGCATCGTTTGCTCTCTATCAGCTTCGATGACAGCACGTGGAGCCGTATAACCTATGTAAACAAAGGATCGCTACGCAAATCGAAATAGTGTTACATGTTTTAGGATATTTTCTCAATGAAACTAAACCATTCTATGAAAGATGTTTAATTAGTTGTGTAGACTCGTCAAAAATAAAAGAGTTGAGAAATATGTAAATTATATTGAATGGACGGTGCAAGATGTGACGAATCGTCACATTTTTCTGGCCTGTGGCAGAGATACTATGCTGGCTTGCCGCATGGAACTCTGGGTAGGAGAGTGGGAGATAGAAGCAACATTTGGTGAGGGTGACGTCACTTCCGAAACGAAGCTATAACACGAATGGTAATTGATGATGAGGCTAGGAGGTTGTTCGTCGCTGCTTGTCTCTGGTCGAGTCTCCGTGCATACAGCACATGAATTACGTGTCACACACCAAAACGTTTTCATTTAAAATACTTTAACGGTTTTTACAGTGCTAAGTTAATGCTCCACATCAGATTCAGAGCATCACGGATAGATGTGTCAGCTATTATCAATGATATAATTACATGTACATGTTAGGAGGGATTATTTCAATGTGTCGCTTCAGTTATTTTATACCAATACTATGAAAGTAGTTTGGGGTCGAGACAAGTAGCTATTTTATGACTTTTCTATGTTCATTTTCAAATACATCAACAGGTTAAGTACTTTCAGCAGTAACCGCCAGCTCTAATGCAACACAGAATAATTATCGCGTGTAGATCCAGCGATGCCGATGAGCACTTTGGGAATAGCACCGTCCTAACTGAGCAGTGAGGGGATCGTGTGACGTTTTCATGTGATACACAGGAAGCAGTAAACTGATATTACGGCGCAGTTTACTCAGTCCGTGATGGATCATAAACCTCGGGGGATGTAGACAGACTCAACTGCTCTGCAAATACAGCATTAGGTTCATGACGTCCGGTGTGGGCGTGGCCCGTCCTGGAGACATGGATAAACATGTACAGATCGATATATCATCTATCGTGAGGGATAATCATGTCAAATATCGGATCGATATAGTATGTCAAATATCAGGTTGATCTGAAATATCCGATAGATATATCATGTGGAATATCAGATCTTCATTATTTCCACATTAAGCAGACACTGTTAGGAAACAGGAGAACGGCGTTAAACCCAACTCCCTCACTTAGTAACTTGACGCTGTGACCCCAAACATAGCATCTCGTTAATCAGGAAAGAGCGTACCTTGTGAAATTGTACGAATTAACAAATGACGTGATTGATAAAATATTGGTCACGACATCTATACAAACCAACGTTCCAAGCGATAAAGGTCCGGATGAACAGAATCCGGACTAACGGGGTTCGAACTGAGAAGGTTTAGTGAGTGAGTTGGGATTTACGCAGCTTTTAGCAATATTCCAGCAACATCACGGCGGGGGACACCAGAAATGCGCTTCTCACACTGTACCAATGTGGGGAATCGAACCGGGTCTTCAGCGTGACGAGCGAACGCTTTAACCACTAGGCTACCCCACCGCCCGAGAAGGTTTAGCCTCGTGTTACTCTGATAGGTCAACTCCAACACACAGTTTAGCTTGATATTCTGTTTAATACAAATACTTACATTGTGAGCCTTGTATTCCATGCTGTGGTTGGATTATATCAAACGTGTTGAGATGAAAAACCAGCAAATAATGATCCAGCTATGAATTACAAATATGTCCCCCAAATACATTTTACATCTTGTCAACAACCACGTCACTTAATGTAACGTTAGTCTTTGACAGTCAGTCTTCAAATTCTGACTGTGGTTTATGGTGGAAGATGTCAAAGTGAAATCTTTTCACATCGAATAACTTAAAGCCCATTAAGAGCAGTTCAGTTAGAATGCATATTGTGGAGAGATTCATCAAAAGAGATGCAGATCTTAACCTTTTATCGGTCTTCTTGAAACCAGTGATCAATGGACGGTACTAACAAACTGAGGATTATTAACAGGAATCTGGGAATCGAACTGAATCAAATGATTTCCTGCCATGTCTACTGAGGGGCTTCGGTCCACTTGGTCATTGTGCCCGTCGAGCTTAGTACATGATATTTTATGTCCAGCGACGACTTAGTGTCAAAACAGATTTTGTCGCATTGAAAACAATCCACGGGCTGACAGATATATGGAGATATGGAAGTGCGGGTTAATGAGGGTCCGCTCTATGCAATGTGGTTGACAGTGATCACGGTTCCCTGCACTTCCTTCTGTAGCCAACCTTGAACGTTGTCTTGTACACGAACTTCTGCACGATTCTGAATAACAAAACAAAATGGCTTTGGGAAGCTCTCACCTAAAATACAATCAAACCCCGCTAATCCAGACTGTGCCTTTCCAAGAAGTTTGTCTTGGTTTGTGTATTAAAGAATATTGATATATACTAAATGTTGACGTTCCAACATGTTGCCCAGAAAAGAGGGTTTCCGAATAATAGGAGTTTTATTTTAACCACAATTTTTGACGAAAAAATGTACCCAGAAAAAACACAAAGCACAGGCAAACTGAAAACCTACCAAAAAGCTGCCCTTTCGGTTTGCTGTAGTTTGTGTTTGATTTAGCAAAGAGACGTTTGAAATTACAATGTTCTAATGCAGCCATTTTTTCTATCACGAAGTCATACTGACTGACTGAACCGTTCATACCCCTATCCAAATTCAATTATCTTTGGTACCAGCTGCCTTACCTGTACGACGTACACGTGTCCCAGTCGAACCTGCCGCACGGAACAGTGTAGGCCTCTCTCGCTGACTGCCGCACACCACGCTTCAGACTCTGCATGTACGTCACAATAGGGCAGTGTCTGTGGAGGGAACGAGAAAAGAACAAGTCACAGTAGGGCAGTGTCTGTGGAGAGAACAGTGAAAGAACTCGACATTATATGTCAGTGTCTGTAGAGAGAACTGTGACAGAACTCGACATTATTGGGCAGTGTCTGAGGCGGGGCAAAACATGATTGTCACTATAGGGCAGTGTCTGAGGCAGGGGGAAAATATGACTGTCAATATAGGGCAGTGTCTGAGGCAGGGGGAAACAACTGTCACTATAGGGCAGTGTCTGAGGCAGGGGGAAAATATGACTGTCAATATAGGGCAGTGTCTGAGGCAGGAGGAAACAACTGTCACTATAGGACAGTGTCTGATGCAGGGGGAAACAACTGTCACTATAGGGCAGTGTCTGAGGCAGGGGGAAACAACTGTCACTATAGGGCAGTGTCTGAGGCAGGGGGAAAATATGACTGTCTCTATAGGGCAGTGTCTGAGGCAGGGGGAAACAACTGTCACTATAGGGCAGTGTCTGAGGCAGGGGCAAATATGACTGTCTCTATAGGGCAGTGTCTGAGGCAGGGGGAAACAACTGTCACCATAGGGCAGTGTCTGAGGCAGGGGGAAAATATGACTGTCACTATAGGGCAGTGTCTGAGGCAGGGGGAAACAACTGTCACTATAGGGCAGTGTCTGAGGCAGGGGAAAATATGACTGTCTCTATAGGGCAGTGTCTGAGGCAGGAGAAAATATGACTGTCACTATAGGGCAGTGTCTGAGGCAGGGGGAAACAACTGTCACTATAGGGCAGTGTCTGAGGCAGGGGGCAAATATGACTGTCACTATAGGGCAGTGTCTGAGGCAGGGGGAAACAACTGTCACTATAGGGCAGTGTCTGAGGCAGGGGAAAATATGACTGTCACTATAGGGCAGTGTCTGAGGCAGGGGGAAACAACTGTCATTATAGGGCAGTGTCTGATGCAGAGGGAAATATGACTGTCTCTATAGGGCAGTGTATGAGGCAGGGGGAAACAACTGTCACTATAGGGCAGTGTCTGAGGCAGCAGGGCAAATATGACTGTCACTATAGGGCAGTGTCTGAGGCAGGGGGAAACAACTGTCATTATAGGGCAGTGTCTGATGCAGGGGGAAATATGACTGTCACTATAGGGCAGTGTATGAGGCAGGGGGAAACAACTGTCACTATAGGGCAGTGTCTGAGGCAGGGGGAAAACATGACTGTCTCTATAGGGCAGTGTCTGAGGCAGGGGCAAATATGACTGTCACTATAGGGCAGTGTCTGAGGCAGGGGGAAAAATGACTGTCTCTATAGGGCAGTGTCTGAGGCAGGGGCAAATATGACTGTCACTATAGGACAGTGTCTGATGCAGGGGGAAACAACTGTCACTATAGGGCAGTGTCTGAGGCAGGGGAAAATATGACTGTCTCTATAGGGCAGTGTCTGAGGCAGGAGAAAATATGACTGTCACTATAGGGCAGTGTCTGAGGCAGGGGGAAACAACTGTCACTCTAGGGCAGTGTCTGAGGCAGGGGCAAATATGACTGTCACTATAGGGCAGTGTATGAGGCAGGGGGAAACAACTGTCACTATAGGGCAGTGTCTGAGGCAGGGGGAAAATATGACTGTCACTATAGGGCAGTGTCTGAGGCAGGGGGAAACAACTGTCATTATAGGGCAGTGTCTGATGCAGAGGGAAATATGACTGTCTCTATAGGGCAGTGTATGAGGCAGGGGGAAACAACTGTCACTATAGGGCAGTGTCTGAGGCAGGGGCAAATATGACTGTCACTATAGGGCAGTGTCTGAGGCAGGGGGAAACAACTGTCATTATAGGGCAGTGTCTGATGCAGGGGGAAATATGACTGTCACTATAGGGCAGTGTATGAGGCAGGGGGAAACAACTGTCACTATAGGGCAGTGTCTGAGGCAGGGGAAAATATGACTGTCACTATAGGGCAGTGTCTGAGGCAGGGGGAAACAACTGTCATTATAGGGCAGTGTCTGATGCAGGGGGAAATATGACTGTCTCTATAGGGCAGTGTATGAGGCAGGAGAAAATATGACGGTCACTATAGGGCAGTGTCTGAGGCAGGGGGAAACAACTGTCACTATAGGGCAGTGTCTGAGGCAGGGGAAAATATGACTGTCACTATAGGGCAGTGTCTGAGGCAGGGGAAAATATGACTGTCTCTATAGGGCAGTGTCTGAGGCAGGGGGAAACAACTGTCACTATAGGGCAGTGTCTGAGGCAGGGGCAAATATGACTGTCACTATAGGGCAGTGTCTGAGGCAGGGGGAAACAACTGTCACTATAGGGCAGTGTCTGAGGCAGGGGGAAAATATGACTGTCTCTATAGGGCAGTGTCTGAGGCAGGGGCAAATATGACTGTCACTATAGGGCAGTGTCTGAGGCAGGGGGAAACAACTGTCACTATAGGGCAGTGTCTGAAGCAGGGGAAAATATGACTGTCACTATAGGGCAGTGTCTGAGGCAGGGGGAAAAAATTGTCACTATAGGGCAGTGTCTGAGGCAGGGGCAAATATGACTGTCACTATAGGGCAGTGTCTGAGGCAGGGGGAAACAACTGTCACTATAGGGCAGTGTCTGAGGCAGGGGGAAACAACTGTCACTAAAGGGCAGTGTCTGAGGCAGGGGGAAATTATGACTGTCTCTATAGGGCAGTGTCTGAGGCAGGGGCAAATATGACTGTCTCTATAGGGCAGTGTCTGAGGCAGGGGGCAAACATGACTGTCTCTATAGGGCAGTGTCTGAGGCAGGGGAAATTATGACTGTCACTATAGGGCAGTGTCTGAGGCAGGGGGAAATTATGACTGTCTCTATAGGGCAGTGTCTGAGGCAGGGCAATATGACTGTCTCTATAGGGCAGTGTCTGAAGCAGGGGAAACAACTGTCACTATAGGGCAGTGTCTGAGGCAGGGGGAAAATATGACTGTCTCTATAGGGCAGTGTGTGACTTGGGGGAAATATGACTGTCACTATAGGGCAGTGTCTGAGGCAGGGGAAACAATTGTCACTATAGGGCAGTGTCTGAGGCAGGGGCAAATATGACTGTCACTATAGGGCAGTGTCTGAGGCAGGGGAAACAACTGTCACTATAGGGCAGTGTTCGAGGCAGGGGAAACAACTGGTCTCTATAGGGCAGTGTCTGAGGCAGGAGAAAATATGACGGTCACTATAGGGCAGTGTCTGAGGCAGGGCAAATATGACTGTCTCTATAGGGCAGTGTCTGAGGCAGGGAAACAACTGTCATTATAGGGCAGTGTCTGAGGCAGGGCAAAAATATGACTGTCACTATAGGGCAGTGTCTGAGGCAGGGGAAACAACTGTCACTATAGGGCAGTGTCTGATGCAGGGAAAATATGACTGTCTCTATAGGGCAGTGTCTGGGGCAGGAGAAAATATGACTGTCATTATAGGGCAGTGTCTGAGGCAGGAGAAAATATGACTGTCACTATAGGGCAGTGTCTGAGGCAGGGGGAAACAACTGTCACTATAGGGCAGTGTCTGAGGCAGGAGAAAATATGACTGTCACTATAGGGCAGTGTCTGAGGCAGGGGAAACAACTGTCACTATAGGGCAGTGTCTGAGGCAAGGAGAAAAAACATGACTGTCACTATAGGGCAGTGTCCGAGGCAGGGGAAAATATGACTGTCTCTATAGGGCAGTGTCTGGGAGGCAGGGCAAATATGACTGTCTCTATAGGGCAGTGTCTGAGTCAGGGGCAACCATGACTGTCACTATAGGGCAGTGTCTGAGGCAGGGGAAACAACTGTCACTATAGGGCAGTGTCTGAGGCAGGGGAAAATATGACTGTCTCTATAGGGCAGTGTCTGATGCAGGGAAAATATGACTGTCACTATAGGGCAGTGTCTGAGCGCAGGGGAAATAATTGTCACTATAGGGCAGTGTCACCAGAGGCAAGGGCAAATATGACTGTCACTATAGGGCAGTGTCTGAGGCAGGGGAAACAACTGTCACTATAGGGCAGTGTCTGAGGCAGAAACAACTGTCATTACAGGGCAGTGTCTGATGCAGGGGGAAAATATGACTGTCTCTATAGGGCAGTGTCTGAGGCAGGAGAAAATATGACTGTCACTATAGGGCAGTGTCTGAGGCAGGGGAAACAACTGTCACTATATGGGCAGTGTCTGATGCAGGGAAAATATGACTGTCTCTATAGGGCAGTGTCTGGGAGGAGAAAAATATGACTGGTCACTATAGGGCAGTGTCTGAGGCAGGAGAAAATATGACTGTCACTATAGGCAGTGTCTGAGGCAGAGGGAAACAACTTTCACTATAGTGGCAGCGTGTCTGAGGCAGGCGGGCAAATATGACTGTCACTATAGGGCAGTGTCTGAGGCAGGGGAAACAACTGTCACTATAGGGCAGTGTCTGAAGCAGGGGAAAACATGACTGTCACTATAGGGCAGTGTCTGAGGCAGGGGAAAAATTGTCACCATAGGGCAGTGTCTGAGGCAGGGCAAATATGACTGTCACCTATAGGGCAGTGTCTGAGGCAGGGAAACAACTGTCACCATATAGGGCAGTGTCTGAGGCAGGGGAAACAACTGTCACTAAAGGGCAGTGTCTCTGGCAGGGGAAATTATGACTGTCTCTATAGGGCAGCGTGTCTGAGGCAGGGGCAAATATGACTGTCTCTATAGGGCAGTGTCTGAGGCAGGGGAAATATGACTGTCTCTATAGGGCAGTGTCTGAGGCAGGGGAAATTATGACTGTCACTATAGGGCAGTGTCTGAGGCAGGTAGAAATTATATGACTGTCTCTATAGGGCAGTGTGTCTGAGGCAGGGGCAAATATGACTGTCTCTATAGGGCAGTGTCTGAGGCAGGGGAAACAACTGTCACTATAGGGCAGTGTCTGAGGCAGGGGGAAAATATGACTGTCTCTATAGGGCAGTGTGTGACGCAGGGGAAAATATGACTGTCACTATAGGGCAGTGTCTCTGAGGCAGGGGAAACAATTGTCACTATAGGGCAGTGTCTGAGGCAGGGCAAATATGACTGTCACTATAGGGCAGTGTCTGAGGCAGGGGAAACAACTGTCACTATAGGGCAGTGTCTGAGGCAGGGGGAAACAACTGTCTCTATAGGGCAGTGTCTGAGGCAGGAGAAAATATGACAGTCACTATAGGGCAGTGTCTGAGGCAGGGGCAAATATGACTGTCTCTATAGGGCAGTGTCTGAGGCGGGAAACAACTGTCATTATAGGGCAGTGTCTGAGGCAGGGGCAAATATGACTGTCACTATAGGGCAGTGTCTGAGGCAGGGGAAACAACTGTCACTATAGGGCAGTGTCTGATGCAGGGAAAATATGACTGTCTCTCTCAGGGCAGTGTCTGGGGCAGGAGAGAAAATATGACGGTCACTATAGGGCAGTGTCTGAGGCAGGGGCACAAATATGACTGTCTCTATAGGGCAGTGTCTGAGGCAGGGGAAACAACTGTCACTATAGGGCGGTGTCTGAGGGGCAGTGTCTGAGGCAGGAGAAAATATGACTGTCACTATAGGGCAGTGTCTGAGGCAGGGGGAAACAACTGTCACTATAGGGGCAGGGTGTCACTATAGGGAGGCAGGAGAAAATATGACTGTCACTATAGGGCAGTGTCTGATGCAGGCAGGGAGAAAATATGACTGTCTCTATAGGGCAGTGTCTGAGGCAGAGAAAATATGACTGTCACTATAGGGCAAATATGACTGTCTTCATAGGGCAGTGTGTGTCTAGGTAAAGGCAATGTCTGGAGGCAGGGAAACAACTGTCACTATAGACTGTCTCTAGGGCAGTGTCTGATGCAGGAGAAAATATGACTGTCACTATAGGGCAGTGTCTGAGGCAGGGGGAAACAACTGTCACTATAGGGCAGTGTCTGAGGCAGGAGCAAATATGACTGTCACTATAGGGCGGTGTCTGAGGCAGGGGAAAATATGACTGTCACCTCTATAGGGCAGTGTCTGGAGGGAGGCAGGGGCAAATATGACTGTCTCTATAGGGCAGTGTCTGAGTCAGGGGCAAATATGACTGTCACTATAGGGCAGTGTCTGAGGCAGGGGAAACAACTGTCACTATAGGGCAGTGTCTGAGGCAGGGGGAAAATATGACTGTCTCTATAGGGCAGTGTCTGATGCAGAGGAAAATATGACTGTCACTATAGGTGTCTGGGCAGTGTGTCACTATGAAGCAGGGGAAATAATTGTCACTATAGGGCAGTGTCTGAGGCAGGGGCAAATATGACTGTCACTATAGGGCAGTGTCTGAGGCAGGGGAAACAACTGTCACTATAGGGCAGAGCAATACGTAACGAAGTACACAAA